>NC_052510.1:63272627-63392627 GCF_014356525.2 Nilaparvata lugens
AAAAACAATTTATCATTCTATGTAATCTATAAAAATGTTATAGATTAATAGCATTAATAAATAAACAAATCTATAATATAGTAAAGGAAAGAATTGGCTTATACACCTACGGGATAGGTGATTCACGAATGACGCATCATCACGTCTCAACTACTCAACTGATTAACTTGAAATTTTTCATGTAAATTCCTTATTTACCGAGGATGGTTATAGGCCTAATTCAAACTCTTCAGGATCTCATTACGTCAAGTATTCAGTTTGTCAAGTTTCAAAGTCGACCCTTGCAGAACATGGGTTACCTGCAAGTCTATAATATAATAAAGAAAGAATTGGCTTATACACGTAGAGGATAGGAAATTTAGGAATGACGCATCATCACGTCTCAACTACTCAACTGATTAACTTGAAAATTTGAATATTAATCCTTAATTTACAAATGCGATGGTTACAGGCCTATTTTAAATTCTTCAAGATTTCAGTAGGTCAAGTTTTCAATTAGACCATCGCAGAGTACGGGTTACCTAATATAGTGAGGTCCACGTTATAATGGCAGTGGAGAAGGATAGGAGAAAAAAGTTGCCGATCAGTTACCGTCTATAGACGGTTATTTAAATTGAATGAAAAAGACTAAGAAATTGTCAAAAAACCACTGATTTATTGATAATTAGAAAGACCGGTTTCGGTTATTACACCATTGTCAATCTCTGATAAACATATCAGAGATTACAGTTTATCAGAGATTAAAACGGTTATTTAATATCAACGGTTCATTCTCGTTTAAAATTATCAATTATATTTTATAAAGCAAGAAATTAATTTTTCAATAATTTCATAATTAAGATGAAATATTTTGTTGATTAATGATTAATTCTAAATTGTTAAAATACGATCTGGCAACAGAGCAAAGCGAGAAAGAGATAGCGCTATCGACTTTGTTGAATGATAGACAAAGATAGCAATACCATTGCTAATCAAACACTGCCATTATAACGTGGACCTCACTATAGTTCACAATAAAATTAATTAAGGGCTTCATTTCGATAGCTTTTTCTAAGGACAAAATAACTGACACCTCTTTACAAACGGTCACCCTTCCAATGGAATCCCGAGCGCTTGTCACTACTTGGAACCATAGACAAGTTTCATTAGTATAAACCCACAGAGAAAAGATAGCATAAGATGAGATCCCAAAGGTCGTTTGTTTCAAATGTTTGTAGAATTCATTCAAAGTATGGAAGTTTTGTATCAAATTTTGGTGTTGTGTATCAAGTTGAGATGATACTGTATCACATTGTGTTGATACTGTATCATTTATGGTGATACCATAGAGAAAAGATAGCATGAGAAGATATCTCATGATATAGGTCGTTCATGTTCCAAACTTCAAGCCGATTTTTGTTAACTCAAGCCAATTACTGACGACTACTGTCTATTATTACTGTTTTGGCCGAACAAAATGTTAATAACTCAATCCTTATAGATTCTATTAGATGGTACATAACCTAACATACACATGATGAACATATATGTTTACTTCTGTTCAAACTAATAGAATCTATAAGGATTAAGTTATTAACATTTTGTTGATAACTTTGGTGTAAACCTAGCTTTAAGGTGCGTACAAATATACGCGCCAACAAATATACGTTGCAAAAATGTGAGTGTTAACTGAAGCCGATAGTCCTAGTAGTTGTTTTTGGTGAAGCTATGTGACGCTGGTAGTCTCTCATACTGTGCCATTCATACGCGCGTACAGATATACGCGCCGCGAACATGAGCAATTCACTTTCAATCAGCCGATGCCAAGCTTTTTATATCTGTATCTTACCGTATCTGTAAAAATACAGATATAATCAGCTGATTAAAAGTGAATTGCTCATGTTCGCGGCGCCTATATTTGTACGCACCTTATGAACGGCACAGTATGAGAGACTACCAGCGTCACATAGCTTCACCAAAAACAACTACTAGGACTATCGGCTTCAGTTAACACTCAAATTTGCAACATAAACGCCCTAACACCATGGGATATCTTCTTATGCTATCTTTCCTCTATGATAGAACTAAATAAACTACTTGAACGCAAAGTACTGCTGCCTGATTTAGTACTCTAGCACTTGAAGACGCGGTTCCTAGAACACCTATTACATCTAATGGACCATTAAACCTATGATTTTGATATAGATGCAATTGTACATCAGATTTAATAAGAGTGTCTTAGAAACCAAGGCCAGGTTTCTAGAACACTTATTAAATCTAATGTACCATTAAACCTATGATTTTGATATAGATGCAATTGTACATCAGATTAAATAAGAGTGTTTTAGAAACCAAGGCCCGGTTTCTAGAACACTTATTAAATCTAATGTACCATTAAACCTATAGTTTTGATATAGATTCAAGCAGAACTTCCTATATACCGGACCTGCGCCTACAAAAAAATGGCCGGGAACTAGACGAACTTAGACGCTCTCTAACAGCTTATTATAGTGAGGTCCACTTTATAATGGCAGTGGAGAATGATAGGAGAACAACGCTGCCGATCCTCTGTCTTGTCAATGCCTTCCATAGACGTTAGCTGATACACGTTTATTGATGTAATATTAACTGTTCATTCTCGTTTAAAATAATCAATTATACTTTATTAAGCAAGAACTTATATTTTTAATAATTCCATAATGAATTTTCATAATTAAAATGAAATATTTTGTTGATTTATTATCAATTCTATATTTTTAAAAGACGATATGGCAACAGAGCAAAGCGAGAAAGAGATAGCGCTTTCCACGTTGTTGAATGATAGACAAGGATAGCAATAGCATTGCTAATCAAACACTGCCATTATAACGTGGACCACACTATAGTGATTCTTTCTCAGTAGGAATTCCTATAAGACCACCAACTACGGCGGCCATTTTTTTTCCTAGTCTCAGGTCCGGTAGTATATAGGAGGTCCTGATTTAAGGGTCCATTAGATTTGTGTGACTTGGAAAACTGGCCTCAATCTAGAATTAGTATAAAATGAGTAGTTTGAAAATACTCGAATGCAGTAAAAGGATGGAGTCACTATTCATTATTTTCAATTTCTACTTTATTAACTTAATTGTTAATGAATATAGTTATTTGTGCAACTAGTGCGCAAAGTGACAGTTTGCTGCACCGAAAGAAACGTTTACGCCCGAGCCGTAGGCGAGGGCGGAATGGTTTCTTGAGTGCAGCAAACGAGCTTTGCGCACGTATTTCACATTAATTTTTTCCTACAGTTACCATTGAATATGAAAAGAGGGTAATTATGGGTAAAATTCCCTGAAATCCATCAAATGTTTTTCTGTGTAATTTTATTATTGATAAAAACCTCAATTTATTCAAAATTGAATAATAATAATTGAATTATAATGATTAGTAATTCAATTGAAAATTTTTGTGACTGCTTGAAGGGGGTTTATGTTATGTAAGCATTGAAATGACTATAATCAAGGCAAGGCAACGCTGTTCTCCACTGTCATTCATTATAACGTGGGCCTCACTATGAGTATTACCAACTTAATTTTGATTTTGCTTCACTGGTGCTCCATATAACCTACTATTTTGCGTTGTCATGCTGCAAATCTGTAGTACGCAAAGTACTCACTTTGCGCACTAGTGCGGAAAAGTGATTCTTTGCGGCCTGCAATCAGTGCACAAATGGTCACTTTTCAAGGTATCTGTAGGAAAAATAATATAAACATCATATAAATTGATTCGATATTACGATCTCACAGTCTATGATTGAATTTAAAAAGTCTTCAAGGATGAAGACTTTAGTTGGTAAGAAATAATATCTTAGTAATGAGTAATTGAAAAATCTTCCTATCAGTTCAATCAAGGATCGTGACTTTTAAAATAATCAATTATATTTTATTAAGCAAGAAATTCAATAATTTCATGAATTCGCATAATTAAGATGAAATATTCTGTTAACACGTTGGCGGTTTTGAGGGACATCCGTGACCCTCAGGTTCCTCAAATCAGCTGGTTAAAATTAAGTTGATCTAATTAATGACAAGAGAAAAATTATAACTATACTTACATCATTTCCATGTGTACATTTCATTTAGATATTCTATTTCTCAATTAATCAAATCTGAGGTCAATTTGACCCTCAAAACCTGAGAGGCATGTTTTCAAACTGAGGGTCATAAAATCCCCTCAAATTTTGGACTTTCTATTCACAAAGTAGGAGGTTATACCAAATAAAAACGATATCTTGAGTATAAAATATTTATTGAATTATTTTAAAAAATATGATAATACGTAATAATGATAGTAAGATAAGATAATTAGCTAATGAATATTTTTTCAATTTCTTTTGTATAACATCTTTAGGGTTGTCAGATCTTTTTGAATTTAATGTTCCAACTAAATGAGTTGTTTTTTGTAAATCACCAGAATTTCTTGTGATGCCTGTCTCATCAGTCTCAGACTCACTGGAGGAACTGGGCTCATAAGCTGGGTCAGCATCAGAATCGTATCCTGGAAGACTTTCACAGTCTGAATCTCCATTCAGTATTCTGAAGAGTTCATTGTCACTTAGTTTTTCACTCATATTCACTTTAAGACACACAAATAAAACACCATCAACTAATAAACTTCTGAAAACCAATCAGATACATAGAGTAGGCCAATGATACATCCATGCAGACAAACTAGAACACACATAACCTAAAACAGCTCAGTTTTAATATGCTGACTTCATCATATTTTTCTACTTTGAACAGCTGGAATACCATATCTCATGTCTACAGAAAGAAAAAATAAAGTTATCAATATTCCAGACTTTGAAAATAACCAGAACTAGGTCAAAATATCATACTACTCATTTCACAAGAACTATTTCAAATTCAGCAGAGAAAACTGAAAGGGAAATATCCTGGGTTAAGTGCTGATCCTAGACCCCTGGGTTATGTTTATTAAGCTCCCATATGAAAAGCATAGAGACTGATGGATCCAGGTGGCCTCACAACCAATAAATAAAACATCTGTGTGAGGGGTATGAATGAGCTCAAAACCTATCAACTTGTGGATTGCATACCGGAAAAACGGGAATGATTTAGATCTCCAAATTTTTCACATAGATTCTAAAAATATCAATCTCGTGCACCTGGAAGCCCAAATTTTAATTTTCCTTCTAGATTTTTCAGAATTAATGTTTAAATTTAATTAATGCTACATTCGATTTCATTAAAAAATCACAAAATCATATGGTCGAAATTAAAAAAGGAACATCTGTTTGTATATTGCTTCCTACCCGAAAAACATAGTTTTGAAACTTAGTTTTCCTGATGCAATTTTTAGGCGTACACGTGGCATGGATTATTAATTTTTCAGCTAGAACAATTTTTGAGACAAATGCTAAATAAACGTCTACAGTTTCATCAATGCTGTATCGGCAATATGAAAACGCATGCAGTTAATATGTCTTTCAATGAAGGTGTTGTTATTTACATAAAGAAATTATATTCTTCCATTTTTATTCAATTAAAATTTCAAAATTATTCGAGCCCTGATAGAATGACTGACTCACTGTACATAGGCCTATTTTGAATTCTTCTAGATTTCATTACGTCAAGTTTTGAAAAAGACCCTTGCGAAGCACGGGTTACCTGCTAGTTTATGATAAAAAAACAATAGTTAGGAGCCAATAGCAAATAATAGCGCAAAGATAATTTAATTAATATGGTAATATTGTAAAACCTCAATACCAATGAAAAATTGTATTTTTAGGCTAATATTACATTAGCCACTAGGCTGGGTCACCAGTCGATTACCACAGAGACCAGAGACTATGATCCAGTTTCGTAATAAGATGGGAAGCCTAGGTCTCTATAGTGGGTCCACGTTATGAAATCAGCCATGTTGCTATCCTTGTTTATCATTCGACAAAGCAGATAGCGCTATCCTTTTATAGCTCCGCAATGTTGCCAAATTTATATTTTAGTGGAAATATAATTAATTACCAGAATATTTAATCTCAATTATGTAAATTTATTACAAGAAAAATATATTTCCTTGACAAATAAAATATAACCGATATTTTAAACAAGAATGAACAGTTGATATTACATCAGATACGCCGGAATTGAGAGAAAAAGGCGGATTTCTCACCAAAGCCGAGCCGGGCCGGGCCGGTATGCGTTCGCACTGAAGCCGATTGCCGATTCGCTTTTCAAGACATTTTTCAGTTAAAAATACAAAATACTGCGCAACTCACTACGTGGGAAGATCCAACTAAACTGAAAGAAGGCAGAATCCGCTTGGCCGAAAACGCTCGAGTTGGGCGTCAAGCCAACTCCAAAAATCCGCTCGGCTCGGCCCGGCGTTGATTTGAATGCTCCCGACTAAATCCTGCATAGTTAGCGCGCAAGTGGATTCCGCTCGGCTCGGACAGGCCCTGCAAAGCTTTGATGTGAAACCCCACTAAGACGTTGATGTTGTCGATACCACTATATTACAGAATAAGCTTCTATCTGCACATACTAGATCAACAAATTTCAGCCAAATAATTACACATCATAAGCATATGATTGGGAAAAACAATAAGAAGAGAAATACGAATATTATAGTTATACCACAACATCTCTTACCATACAATAAAAATCTGGTGTGGCGGACTCACACAACTTTCCTTGCCGTTATGAAAATTGATCACCTGACGCTAGTGTTCCCGCGCATCTCAAGTTTACTATTCAAAGATTTGAGCCAGCTGGTGACAGGGCAATAACGCTGGAGACACACATGAGGTAAATAATATCAATAATTTGCAATTGAATAATCACATTTTCTCTAATTTAAAGCTTATTTCCAATTTTAGGTGAAAATGTTACTGAACATTAATTGTAGAGATTTTCATGCTCAATCTACTCCACTTGATTTTTTTTGTTTCAATTGTATCTGAAGCCTGATAATTGGGAATCTATCTGCATTGATGGGGCGGAGCTTCTGAAATTTTTACAGATATGGGACTTGTGGCAGTTGATAGAGCTTATCGATGACTATTTTAGGTATGAATTTGATCAAAATCGTTGGAGCCGTTTCCGAGAAAATCACGAAAAACCCTGTTTTTGACAACATTTTCGCCATTTTAGCCGCCATCTTGAATTGCATTTGATCGAAATTGTTCGTGTCGGATCCTTATAGTGGAAGGACCTTAAGTTCCAAATTTCAAGTCATTCCGTTAATTGGGAGATGAGATATCGTGTACACAGACGCACATACACTCATACACACACACACACACACACACACACCACACACACACACACACACACCACATACAGACCAATACCCAAAAACCAGTTTTTTGGACTCAGGGGACCTTGAAACGTATAGAAATTTAGAAATTGGGGTACCTTAATTTTTTCGGAAAGCAATACTTTCCTTAACTATGGTAATAGGGCAAGGAAAATAAAATTAGGCCATCTACCTTTAGAAGACAGTGACAACGCTTTTGTCCAATCTTATCCACTGAATTTATAACAAGGACCTCTCCCACTACCTCCGTAAACAAAGCCATAGTACATTCTGGTGACGTCAGCACAGGTAGGGCAACTCACTACCTCCTTCACCAATAAAAACACTGAAATCAACAAATGTGAGTTAGTGTAGGAGGTGGTGAGTAGCCCTACCTGTGCTGACGTCACCAGAATGTACGTCACAAATGTGAGTTAGTGTTTTTATTGGTGTAGGAGGTGGCGACGTCACCACCCTGTGCTGACGTCACCACCCTGTGCTGACGTCACCAGAATGCACTATGGCTTTGTTTACGGAGGTAGTGCCTCACCTAACTATAGAAGAGATTTCAAAAAGAAAGGTATGTGACATGACTCACCTGAAATGTCCTACTCGAAGGCTTGGGGTGATGACAGAAGGGTGGTGTTATCAGGATGCCCGCGCAGCTCATATCATCTTGGTCTCACATCATCCATGCATGTACCTCCCTCCACATCCACCTGAAGCAAATAATAAAAGGCATTGAAATCATTGAAACTCTACAATCACATTTGAATTTTAACTGGCCATGCATCAGTTCAAAACTTGACTCCTTGGTTTCCTAGCTTCTAAGTTCTAGACTTTAAACAGCTGGAGTCAGAAAATTGGCTTTCCAAAACGGAACGTAGTCACAGTCCACGTTTAAATTGAATATCGAAAAACTAGACAATTGAACACAAAATAAAATAATGAGAAAATAGTGTAAAGTTTCAGCTATTTTGAATTATTTAGGAATGTTTCATTTCGTCAAGGAAAAACGTTTCCAATAATTATAGAAATGAGAAGATAAAAATTATCATAAAAACTGCGACTACGCCCCAATTTGGAAAGCCAATTTTCTGACTCCAGCTGTTCAAAGTCAAGAACTTACCTATATCCCGACCGAGCTCGGAATCCGGCCCTTAGTAGCGATATGCATATATCGATAACATAGATGAATAAATAGATTATCAATATAGATCATAAATAGATTATTAGATCGATATCAATCATAAATCGATAGATTATTAGATCGATATCAATCATAAATCGATAGATTATTAGATCGATATCAATCATAAATCGATAGATTATTAGATCGATATCATTCGTAAATCGATAGATTATTAGAGCTGTTTGAAGTAATGATAGGCTATTTGTTAAATCGATTGATTTAGATTAGTTTTGCTGCTGATGTTAAATAATGGAAGGTATGATTATGATCATAGACCCGGAATCACACAGGCAGACAAACACAAATGGTCACCCATCCAACGGCAGTACGTTGCTAAGCTATTGAAAATGCATTACAGTTGCATACAAAACAAGTGTGATAGTAGCCTACATTAAACCTAAACAATTATCAAAAGTGAGGTCCGCATTATAATGGCAGTGGAGACTGATAGGAGATAAGCATTGCCGATTCTCTGCCTTGTCACTGCCTTCTATAGAGGATGGCTGATACCGGTATATCTCATGTAATATTTACTGTCCATTCTTGTTTATATTAAGTCCATATTTTTGTTAACTGAAGCCAACTACTGTCTATTATTCCTGTTTTGTTGAGAGTTAAAGAGTGTAAGAGCAGCACAGTACGAGAGATTACCAGCGTCGCATAACTTCACCATAAACAACTACTATAGTAAGGTCCACGTTGTAATGGCATTGTTTAATAAGCAATTGTATTGCTATCCTTGTCTATCATTCAACAAACCAAATAGCGCTATCTCTTTCTCGCTTTGATCTGTTGCCAGATCGTCTTTTAACAATGTAGAATTAAAAATTAATCAACAGAATAGTTCATCTTAATTATGAAAGTTTATTGAGAAATTATTGGGGAATATAATTTCTTGCTTAATAAAATATAATTGATTATTTCAACGAAAATGAACAGTTATTACATCAATAAACCTGTATCAGCTACCGTCTATAGAAGGCATTGACAAGACAGAGGATCGGCAACGTTTTTCTCCTATTTTTCTTCACTGCCATTATAACGTGAACCCCACTATAGTCTCTCAACTTCGACTCCAATTCTAGTCGCTAGCGTCTGAGGCCTATAGTGGAGGTCCACGTTATAATGACAATGAAGAAATATAGGAGAACAACGTTGCCGATCCTCTGTTTTGTCTATGCCTTCTATAGACGGTAGCTGATACAGGTTTATTGATGTGATATTAACTGTTCATTTTCGTTGAAATAATCAATTATATTTTATTAAGCAAGAAATTATATTCCCCAATAATTTCTCAATAAACTTTCATAATTAAGATGAACTATTTTGTCAATTAATTTTTGCTATTATAACGTAGATCTCACTATACCAGCGTCGCATAGCTTCACCAAAAAATCTGGTGTGGTGCACTCACACAACTTTCCTTGCCGTTATGAAAATTGATCACCTGACGCTAGTGTTCCCGCGCATCTCAAGCCTACTATTCAAAGATTTGAGCCAGCTGGTGACAGGGCAATAACGCTGGAGACACACATGAGGTCTGCTATCTCTTCATAGTGAATGATTTAATAGAATCAACAATAATTTGCAATTGAATAATCACATTTTCTCGAATTTAAAGCTTATTTTCAATTTTAGGTGGAAATGTTACTGAACATTAATTGTAGAGATTTTCATGCTCAATCTACTCCACTTGATTTTTTTTTGTTTCAATTATATCTGAAGCCTGATAATTGGGAATCTATCTGCATTGATGGGGCGGAGCTCCTGAAATTTTTACAGATATGGGACTTGTGGCAGTTGATAGAGCTTATCGATGACTATTTTAGGTATGAATTTGATCAAAATCGTTGGAGCCGTTTCCGAGAAAATCACGAAAAACCCTGTTTTTGACAACATTTTCGCCGTTTTAGCCGCCATCTTAAATTGCATTTGATCGAAATTGGTCGTGTCGGATCCTTATAGTGAAAGGACCTCAAGTTCCAAATTTCAAGTCATTCCGTTAATTGGGAGATGAGATATCGTGTACACAGACGCACATACACTCATACACACCCACACACACACAGAGACCAATACCCAAAAACCAGTTTTTTGGACTCAGGGGACCTTGAAACGTATAGAAATTCAGAAATTGAGGTACCTTAATTTTTTTCGGAAAGCAATACTTTCCTTACCTATGGTAATAGGGCAAGGAAAGTAAAACAACTACCAGGTCTATCGGCTTGAGTTAACAGTGAAATTTGCAACATAAACTATGACGCCCTATACCATGGGATATCTTCTTATGCTATCTTTTCTCTAAGACATATTAAGTAGGCTACCTTTCAAGTGGCGTGGTCGATGACATGTCAAGTGGTCCATCAGTGTGCCAAGCTGCACAGACACTGTCCCCTCCACCCATCACACTTGCAACATAACAAAACAAAATGCATTAATTTTTGGAAAATTCCAAATTTACCGCATAATGAGATTGTCCTGTAATTCCATTACATTTATCAATGACAGACAGCGGTTATATAGTTTTGTAACAAACAAATTATAATTTCAAATATCAATCATAGAAAAATATACATAAAATTGGAATAGGATTCATTGGGGGGATTTTTAATGGCTATAAGAGTTATAGACATTGAAATAATAACTATATCATAACCATTACAGATACAGATACATTTGTATCACACACATATTTTGGAATTTGGATTTAGATTACAACCTGACAATACAAAGTTTCTTGGTATAACAGTTCAAAGCAATTTAAAATGGGACCTACACATCAAAATATTATGTGGCAAACTATCGAAGGGAATTTTTATATTGAATAGATTGAAGTTCATTGTTGATAAGAGTGTTTTAATTTCAGTGTATTTTGCTTATCTTCATTCTCATTTGTATTATGGTGTTGTTGCCTGTAAAGAAACTATTTGTGTTACAGAAACGAGCAGTAAGGGTTATTGCTAATGTGAATAGTCGTTTTCATTGTGTGGATTTATTTAGAAAATTCAACATTTTGACAGTACCAGCTATTTACATTCTTGAATGTCTTATGTATGTGAAAATTAATTTAGCAAGTATTTCTGTAAATAGCAACGTTCACAACCATTACACAAGAAATTCTGAATCTCTTAGAGTGAACCAGTGCAATTATGCAAATACGAACTGCTTTAAGGAGTTTGGTATAAGAGCTTATAATAAGCTTCCTGCACATTTGAAGGAGCTAGAAGTGGGTAAATTTAAGAGAACCATGAAAAATATTTTAATAGAAAAATGCCCGTATACAAAAAAGGAGTTTCTAATTTGAGGGTGTTTTTGTTTTGCTGTTTGTATGCTTGTGTTTGAATTTTTATTTCTATGAATGTAAATACTTTTTATTTACCATGTTAAATTTATTATGACGATGCTATGCATTTGTATATAAATGTTTTTCGCAATAAAGAAATCTTGAATCTTGAATCATACAGGACGTTTCAAAATGAATAGCGGGGTTTGTTATAAAATTTATTATATCAGACTTACAATGGATATATTGAATGAAAGAGAAACTTAAACAGTTTTAAATTATACAGTGAGGTCCACGTTATAATGGCAGATGGCAGTATAGAAAGATAGGAGAACAACGTTTCCGATCCTCTGTCTTGACAATGTCTTCTATAGACGGTAGCTGATACACGTTTATTGATGTAATAACTGTTCATTCTCGTTTAAAATAATCAATTATATTTTATTAAGCAAGAAATTATAATGTACAATAATTTCAAAATGAATTTGCATAATTAAGATTAAATATTTTTTTAATTATTCATTCTACATTGTTAAAAGACGATCTGGTAACAGAGCAAAGCAAGAAAGAGATAGCGCTATCCACTTTGTTAAATGATAGACAGACAAGGATAGCAATACCATTGCTAATCAAACACTGCCACTATAACGTGGACCTCACTATAGTGCACAGTCAAGCTGACAACTTAAAATTAGAAAGAGCTAGTGGCGTTCACTGAATAAAGTTTATACAAGTCGGCAAGTTTGCGAAGCCTTT
This sequence comes from Nilaparvata lugens, assembly GCF_014356525.2. Lineage (NCBI taxonomy): Eukaryota > Metazoa > Arthropoda > Insecta > Hemiptera > Delphacidae > Nilaparvata > Nilaparvata lugens. The sequence goes on from NC_052510.1 coordinate 63,285,128, forward strand.
CTCCAATGACACAACTTGTATGAACAGGTATGTTCGTTCACACTTGTTTGACACACTTGTCCTGTCTAGTGGCCGGCCAGTCCCCATACAATCTGAGGCTGGCTACTAACGACAGGTCATGCATTAGGAGCATGTGTATACACTCATGTTCATCTATACCAGTGGTCGCCAAACAGTCGATCGCGAGCTACCGGTAGCTCGTGGGGTAGTTTTTGGTAGCTCACAGAAATGCTTGGGTTGGCAACCCTGCATTGAGGAACATTGCTACAAATTTTGCATTTCTCACAGATATAACTTATAACTGAGAAGTTGAATGATTTAAATTTGTAGCTTCAAGGGAAAGATAAGGACATCGGTGGAATGATTTCAACTGTAACATCGTTCTCCAAGTACCTCGAGATGTGGCAAAAGAATGTCGTTCAGTTTGAATATCAACACTTTCCCAGTCTGAAGAAAATCAATGACGAGAAAAATCCTCCACAGCAACGCAGCAATAACCAAGAATACGTTACAATTCTTTTAGACTTGAGACAACAGTTTGATCAACGATTTTAAGATTTTAAAAGCATATCGAATATGGTACAATTCATCAACTCTCCTTTTGTAGAGATCGATGCAGAAAACTTTGCAGCTTATGTTGTAAAACATTTTGGTGGAAATCAGGCTTCAGTTGAAATGGAATTTGTAGATTTTCCACAAATCATTTAGAATGATCTGTCTCTCAGATCACTTTCTAAAACTGGAAATATTTGGCCTCAAGTCCCTAAAGAAAAATATCCAAATATTATTCAAGTTGCATTGAGGTTGGAAGCGTATTCAAGAAATTGAGATTCAGCTCTACCTACTTGTGTAAAGCATATTTTTCATAAAAAATTAACTTGTGTGAAATTCATAAAAAATCAATATGGGAACAGACTGACTGATGAACATTTGAACAACTGCATAAGAATGGCTGCTACAACGTACACTCCAAACATCAAGAAAATACTTGATGACCAAAAAGAGTTCCACTGCTCTCATTGAAATGTACATTTCAACTTTTGTTATACGTTTTGCTATGAGATAAGTAGATTTCAACACTAGTAATGTATATCTTTATAGGCAATAAGAGTGTGAAAATTCTGCGTACCATACTTTATTCAGTCTAATATTGCTTGGTAGCTCACTAGAAGATTTATAAATGCTATTCTAGCTCACAGGCTCATAAGTTTGGCGACCATTGATCTATACGATGCTGAGATGTGAACTACATGCGCACAATACACGAGCCAGGAATAATATTGACCTTTTTCTCATTTTTTTGTATAGCTGAGAAGTTCATTTGTGGTAATTATTCATATTGAATGAAAAAGACTAAGAAATTGTTAAAAAACACAGATTTATTGATACTTAGAAATAAGTATCATAAAAAATTAAACAATTTCTTAGAAATAAGTATCAATAAATCTGTGGATTTTGACAATTTCATTCAATATTGACCTTCCTCAACACCGCCTCACAAGAACTGCAAAATCACCAGCCTATACTGGAGCTTTTCTTTCCATTTTTTCTTATTTGCTGCGTGCAATATATAAAAACCACAGCTACTCAAGGACATTCCGGAAAAACCTAAAGACATACCTCATGGCAAAACCCTACTACACAATAGCGGAGTATGTTGAAGAACATACAACAGGACACCTGGACTAATCCAGATCATACAATTCATGACAACTCCTCGGACATAGGACCGTAGAAAGGACCGAAAAAACTATCATAAAGGAAAGAACTGGCTTATATACACGTACGGGATAGGAAAATTTGGTTGACGCATCATCAAGTCTCAACTACTAAACTGATCAACTTGAAATTTTGCATAATTATAGATTCTTAATTAACCGAGGATGGTTATAGGTCTATTTTTAATTCTTCAAGATTTCATTACGTCAAGTTTTCAAAAAACCCTTGCGGAGCACGAGTTACCTGCTAGGCTATCTATAATAATGATAAAGGAAAGAACTAGCTTATGGCAAAATTATGTTTGACGCATCATCACGTCTCAACTATTCTGATTAATTTTAAATTTCGCATAAAGATTCTTAGTTTACCGAGGATGGTTATAGACCTATTTCAAATTCTTCAAGATTTCAGTAGGACAAGTTTTAAAAAATACCCTTGCGGAGCACGGGTTAGCTGCTAGTCTATCTATGATATAATAAAGGAAAGAACTGGCTTATACACGTAAGGGATAGAAAAATTATTTTTGACGCATCATCACGTCTCAACTACTCTCCTAATTAATTTGAAATTTTGCATAAAGATTCTGAATTTTACGGAGGTTGTAAAGTTTTAAAAAAGATCTTTACGGAGCACAGGTTACCTGCTAGTCAAAGAATAAAATGGTATACTATTAACTAAATAACAATTTATTTATAACAAACAACCACAGCAAGAATCTGTTGTACAATAAGATTCTTGCAGGTTATAGCTTAAAATTTAATAACTCTATTCAAATTTAAGGATTTAGGGCCTACAACTAAATTTACAAGAATACATGAAATCTGAAAATTGGGGAAATACCTTGATGCATAATCGTAACTAAACTATTTTAATTGTTAGTATCCTAATAGTTGGGTGAGCATCAATGAAATGATATTCCCGTCAAATTCAACTAAATAGAACCCGAGTAACTAACTATAAGTGAATTTTGTCTAGGCTACTAATAAATTATAAAGAACTGGATATTAATAACTTTATAAAACATATAAATAATAAAAATATAAGCCTAGCATAATCATTTGTTCTATGAAATATAAGCCAATCAATTAATAACTCTAATGCCAAGTCAGGCTTATCATCAATACCCGTATTTAACTTGCATTAGACCTATCGCAAATAAACCAAATATCAACTCCTACTAACTGAGAAATAAATAATAGAATGAATTATAATATAATCCCGACTTTGCAATATTCTTTGATATGGGCATTAAACCTTCAATAATTTATTATTGTAACAGAAGCCTTGTACCTAAACGGACAATAACAAAGCAGATAACATAAGTATCCTCAAAATCTAAATAAAATTACAATAGTGATAGAAAGCGAAAAATATAATGCACAAATTGAACAAACGAAGAATCAAATTGGATAATATTAATCGGAATTATAAAAGATAATAAATCTTTTACAAACCTGATTCAAAAACTGTCGAAGCTAACCTCAACAATAATCTTGGCTAACCACACAATCATTATCAAAATCACTTGACAAATTTAATTCACTCTAGTGACTTCAATAAACTAATAATATAGCTATTATAAACCAAAAAACCATTCAATTTACATTAAATAATTATTTCAAATAATTTATTTCTAACCCCAACCTAAAAAGTAAAAACAAACAAACACAAACGAAGCAGTGACTGTGGTAGTGAGCAACACTTGACACTTCCAAGCGGATTTTCATGGAACTACTTTACCGACTTTACTACCAGCTGAGAGCTGACACAAAATCATGAAAGCAGTGGCATCGTTTCACTTCATCAAGATTCCAAAAACAATAATCTAACATAACCCCAAAATTTCTACCTAGTACCTACGCTTGTATCTAAATTTTCGATATAAAAACTGAAAAATAAATACGTAATTAATTGTATTGTTATTCATCCACAATACCTGAAATTAAATTGAAAAGCCTGACTCAAACACTACTGTAAACTAATATGAAGTGAATGTGAGGTAAAGTTGTTTAAATCATCAAATAGAATGAAGTAAGTTTATTATTTTTAACCTCAGCTGATGAAAAAAGTAAAATGATGGCCTATAATAGAATAAATTATTATAATGAATTGATAACTGCCCATACCTTCATTCATAAACGGTGTTTGTTAAATCAGCCTAAAACTTTACTTATATTTTCACTACACAACTATCAAAACACAGCCCCTAAATTGAAAACATTATTCTGTAAGGCATTTAGTAAACTTATTTACGATAACATGATGTAAAAAACACGATAGAAATAATAGAAAGATTAGCAGTCCGAGCCAACCTGATGATACATGACAACTGCATAAACTTCATTTCTACACAAAGGCAGGTAACAGCCTATCAGAGAGCGCCATTTGTCACACAAACATCATTCTATAACCTTCCATCAACCTAATCAAATTTCAATATGGCGTGACTCTAAATTAAGATTTTTCAAATAAAATTCACAATCATTTCACTACAAGAGAATTACTTACCTTCAACGGAGAGCCTGTTACAAATGACAATATGCATCCTCTAATGATTCTAGGATTTCTAAAACGTTTCTCAAGTACTTTTCCAGCATAGGCGAATCACTTTTCACTAACACAAAATAAAACCCTACCATTTTTACAGGGTCCAATAATCTAACATAAAAGGACATAACTTGCACTACCGCAAAATAGAATACATAACAAGAAGTCTTTGATTAGCATATTCGTCACAATTAAAACATTATTCATCTAAAGTAATAAGACATTCCAAGGGAACAACTAGCATTTCCGCCTATCCGGGAAGATGACTGTGCCCGTGTGCCGTCCTGAACTAACAAGTTGCAAGATTGTATGTAAGCCCACCGCTAGGGGGCGCGACAGACATTTCAACAGCCAATCACAGAGCAGCATTTCGGTCACGTGGTCACTGGCGACCCGTAACACTCTGCGACAGTCACACGTAATCAACATCAACTTACCAAATTTCAAGATGGCTTGGATACATTTGATAATTTTACAAATAAACTTCAAAATAATTTCACTACCAGAAAATTACTTTCCCTTAACGGAAAGCTTGTTTCTAATACATATAAGATCCCACTAATTATTTCAGGAATTTTAAAGATATTTTCAAAAGTTATACTAGTATTTTAAAGAGAAATAAAAGTGAAAAACGTAAATTATTGATTATCTAAAATATGCCAGCGAGACCAGCAGACATCTTGAAACCTGATGGAGGTTTCTGGGTAAAGCGATTTCAAAATACTACAAAGGAATTTTGTCCTGAAATAACCACACAAATTTCAAATTAACCTTCGGTGAAACTGAATATCGAAAGATATACTAGCTCCATGGAGATTAATTGAAAATATATGAAGTCACCACGCCTTTTTCCTGTTAGAGTTTGCAGTATTCTGAAATCGCACAGCTTACAGACTAATCGAATTTTAACACTAGATGGATAATGAAATGAATTTGAAAAACAAGCGTTCTACAATAAACAAGTATTGGCTAATATTTTCCAATTTATAACATGAGGGATGAGTTATGATTTATGTTAATACATTTCACAGGCCTACCTGAATGAAGACCAGGTTGCTAAGTCCAATATCACTAACACAAAATTAATCCTATCTGCTTCACAGCCACATCAACACTATCCCGGAATAAAATACATGAAAATAACTCTTTGATTAGCATATTCATCACAACTAAGACATTATTCATCTAAAGTAATAAGACAACTTGAAGGGAACCATTAGCATTTCCGCCTATCTGGGAAGATGTGTCGCCGTGAACTAACAAGTTGCACGACTTGCAAGCTAGCCGCTAGGGCGCTAGAGACCTAAACAGCCAATCACAGAGAGGCATTTCGGTCACGTGGTCACTGACGAGCCGTAACACTCTGCGACAGTCACCTGATCAGCCAATCAGAGAGCTGCGTTTGACACAACAAGGTATTTTTGATGAGACGGCTTCTCTGATTGGTTCCCGTGGAATTGATCACAATTCAAATTTAACCGGCTTCTTGACCTTCCATCAACTAACAAAATTTCAAGATGGCTTGAATCCATTTGATAATTTTACAAAGTAATTTCACTACAAGAAAACTAGTTTCCCTTATCGAAGAGCCTGTTTCTAATTAAGATAAACTCCCTCTAATAATTTTAGGAATTTTAAAACACTTTTCAAGAACTTTACGACTATCTAAACAGAAATAAAAGTGAAAAATATAATGTATTATTTAGAATAATTATACCAGCGAGGCCAGCGGACATCTTGAAACCAGGTGATGAAAGGTTCGCACAAGTTACAGAATAATTAAATATTTCAACACTGGATGAACAATGAAATCGATTTGAAAGACTAGCGTTCTACAATAAACAAGCATTGGCTAATATGTTTCAATTTATGGGGATGAGTTATGATTGATAATAAATACAATATTCATACCTGCATGAAGACCAGGTTGCAAAATCGAATGGCACTAACAAAAAATCCTAGCCACATTAACACTACCCCCGAAATAAAATAGGGAGCACTTAATGAGCATTTTCATGATAATACACATAGTAATTGGTGCATTACTAATTGAAAAGTAATAAGAGGATATCGAGAGACAACCACTACCATTTCAACCAAGGAAGACAAGGATAAACGGTCGACTGGCAAGCTAAGCTCTCTCCTTCTACTGACGTCAACTAACCAACTTCAAAATGTCGCAAATAGGCTATCTGTCCTATTCATTTAAATTCCTCAAAAATTATTTCACTACCTAAAAATTACTTTCGCTTATCGGGGAGAATGATTCTAATGTGAATACGAATCCCCATATTATTCTAGGATTTTTAATAAGCGTTTCAAGCATTTTGAAGGTAGTTCAAACAATTTATTAGTGAAAAATCGCATTAATTATATAACTTATACCATCAACGGACATGTTGATGGTGGCCTATTATATCAACCTACATTTAAATAGATATAGTACAGATGGAAATTATAATATTTCAGTGTTGAAATATAATATATCTTGTGGGAACTAATCAGAAAGTAGTATTTTGAGCTGGAGTCTGAACAAATACAAGATTCCTTGAATATCTTCATAATTTATGCAGATAATTGGATAGTTTTCTCTACTGATTATTAGTGCTGATAATAAAGTATGGCTAATAATCCAAGAATTACAATTTTATACTGTTTTTGCTAATGTTTACTTTCTTATTTAGGGGTAGGCCTACTGGTATGTGTAAATAAAAATAAAAATCTTAATTAAATTTGCTAGACTTATGACAGTCACTGTAACTGTTAAATTGAATAAATTTGGAAGCGGCTTGTGCCTAGTTAGATCCGTTGGTAAGCAGGTTTCAAATGAATTATGAAACATCATGTTAATATGATCAAACATTGAAATAATTTTTTTTAAATTATTGCAATGACTCTCGACATTACGACAGAATAACATCAAATAAAATAAAATATCTATTGAAAACGGCGGTGAATACCAAACAAACAAGAATCTTTAGGAAACATCTGAGTTTTGCTCTACAGAGGGTCACTCAACACAACAGACAACAAATAACTCAAGCTACTTGATAAATGATGCAGATGAAAAATATGACAGAGATAAAAGTATTACAAACCTTGTACAGTACACCCTCAGCTGAAGCAAAGCTTTCTATGGAAAGCACTCGTAGATAAACATAATTCATTTCATCGAACTTTCTCACAATATTTCTAATATCTCACACAATATTGATCCAGCAAAATCGTTCAACATAAAACTGTGAGGCTCATATTACATCAAGCCACGAGTGCGTCGCCAGAGAGCAGCCAATGTAAATCAAGTTCAGACACCAGGATTGGTGACCCGAATGAGACACCAGTCGGCCGCCAAAATCTGGTGTCTCGGCTGGCGACCCTAGCGTGAAGAGCGCAATAACAACTAATGCCCCGCGACTCGCTCGGACACTTGGCGACACACTGGTAGCCGACTCTAATACCAGCCTAAACACGAAATTATTCTGTGGAAATTGTGTCACCTAATTACGGTGCCAGGTGGATAACAAACTATAGCGAGGTCCACGTTTTAATAAAATACATACAAGGGAGCATTTGATGAACATATTCATGGTAATACACACAGTAATTAACTAGCACTTGGCGGGATACTCAAGTGAGGCGGCCATGTTTGTGCGTCTATAACTCGACGACAATAGACGATCTGGCCGCACCGATCACAGGGCGTTTGGGGGGAATGACAAGCTATTCAGCTCTGTTGAATTCGCCCCCTGTGGCTTATGATACAATATATCATATTATGTTATCTATATTTGATCTATATTATATGTAATATAGCATATTATGTGATCGGAGGTTGAAAAGAAATTGACACTCGTAATTATTATGGATAAAGAATTAGGTAATCAACTAAAATAATAGACACAAACAGGCATTGAACATTATTGCAGATTATCAGCAAGTGAGCGTCAATTCACTAATTTATTACTGCAATAGGCTATGTAATAAATAATGGAATATAAACTCAGTTTCTGACTCAAAGCAACCAAATCTACATTGATTAGCATAAAGGAATGGGTAAGAAGTAAAACTCATTTCTCATTTAAAATTATGAAATTCTTCAAAGATTTTAGCTTTTTTATCTTTTTTCACGAGATTTCTTGAGCCACTAAATTGTTTTATGGTAAGATAACAATAAGATAGAATAATATTATTAAAAAAACATTGAATCGAAGTTAGCAAACAAGCCATACTTGGCTTAACGACGTCCATTTTAATTATTGAAAATGATGTACAATGAAAGAAATAAAATATGTGGCAGGCAACACCCAACTTATTTGGGAGACTGGAGTTGCGACGCTCCATAGCACCCCAAAAAAGCCGTCAATTCTGCAGCATTGGATTTGTAATGCCGGCGCCACACTTTCGTCAAGTTCCTTGCCAAGTGGCTGCTGTATACATATATATATTTATACGGGCGGGAGTAGAGTCGAGCGGTGGCATCCACACTCTCGCGCTCGTCGTCACTTGTATGCACTTGACAAGAGTGTGGAAGCGGCATGATATATGTAAGATTTGTAGAACTTCATAGAATAAAGCTACTGATCAACTCACATGCATTTCGGTAGTGATTCATCTGAACATCACTTTGCTCCACATCATATTCAACAATAAACTAGCACAAGCGCATTTCACTTGTAATCTTGTAAGAGTATTTCACTTGTAATCAGCTGATGCTAAGCTTCTTATAATCTATACCTTTTCGTTTCAGTACAAATACAGATATAATCAGCTCATGAATAGTGAAATGCACGTGTTTGTGGCGCAAAGTCTGTACGCAGCTGCATGTGAGATCCAGTTTTGTAACAAACTGCATAACCTATAATAGGCCTACAAGTAATATTAGTTAAAGAAACGAGACGGGGCTGCCGAAAATAATGGATGGGCAGGTAGAAGTCCTAGTGACCCTTCAGTGGTCGCCTATTGTTATTAAATTTTGACATTTTAGTGGTCTATTGTTAAGGTTTCCACTCCGAGGAATATACTGGTGGACCAGTCTGGTTACTTAAAGGCACTTTCAGCTGTAAACCAGTGGTAGCCTACAATGATCGGTTAAACACACACATTACTATCGATGATAAGTACAAATGTAGTTAAACGTACGTGGTGTGTGAAGCCTACACCGATTTTTGGACGTACATTTGTTTTCCGTCCTTATAAATTCTACAAGATTGAATGGAACTTGATAAACACATAATACACATTGTATTTTGGCCAAGTGTGTTCAATCCAATAGAATTTGGCTAAAAAATCATAGGTTCAATAAGAATCGAATTGTATGTAACTCAAGTTAGTCTGTATACAGCTTGTGAGCAAGTTGATGAAACTCATCAAATGAACCAATGGGAATAATACAATTACAATTACTGATTTAGACCCGCCACAAAGTAGACTAACGTTAATCCACGAAACGCAACCCACGCCGAGGGATGTTTTGTAAACCATTGCTATAGAATTATTAATAATCAATCAGCTGACAATTGGATTATTCATTACATGTATTACACAGATGTCTAGAGAAGCCTAGCAATGGTTTACAAAACATCCCACAGCGTGGGTTGCTTTTCGTGGATTAACGTGGGTCTACTACATTGCAGCGGGCTCAAGTATTGTAGAAAATACAAGTAACAGATGTAAGGTGCATAGTAATAGATACGTTGGTGCTACCAGCTGGAAGAGCCTTCAAGAAACTACACTGAGTCGGGCCACTAATGAGGGTAATGAAGCGGATTCAGAGGACAATAGAGTATGTTAGTCCAGAATTAGAGGATAAACCTTTTAGGCACAATAGCCCAGTATACAGGTTGCGCGGCCACGTCTCGTTTCTTTAACCTGAAATATTTAAATCTCAATAGAACAGAATTAGGAGAGAGGTATGTTACAACACTCACCAGCTGTCAGAACCACACTTGAAGGTTCTGGTCCCATTAGGATGTCCAGCTCATATCAGCATCGATGTATTACACTGAGAAAAGTTGTCATGTACCTCCAGCAATCTGGTTCGTCCCTAGAGAAAATAATAATAAGAGGCATTGAAATGATGGAAAATAATCGATCAAAATTATAAGAGACTGATCGTTATCAAAATATTATCATAGTGAAAAGATAGCATAAGAAGATATCCCATGGTATGAGGTGTCTATGTTCTAAATTTCAATATTAACTCAAGCTGATAGTCCTAGTAGTTATTGGTGAAGCCAAGTGACGCTGGTAGTCTCTCATACTGAGCCGTTCTTAAGATGCGTACAGATATACGCGCCGCGAACATGAGCAATTCACTTTTAATCAGCTGAATATATCTGTATTTTTACAGAAACGGTAAGATACAGATACAAAAAGCTTGGCATCAGCTGATTAAAAGTGAATTGCTCATGTTCGCGGCGCGTAGGCTATATCTGTACGCACCTTTATACTCTCACCCCGATTGAGCAATAATAATGGACAGTAGTAGACAGTAATCGGCTTGAGTTAACCAACGCTCTCTTTCTCGCTTTGCTCTGTTGCCAGATCGGCTTTTAACAATGTAGAATCAATAATTCATTAACGAAATATTTCATCTCAATCATGAAAATTCATTATAACATTATTAAAAAATATAATTTCTTGGTAAATAATTGATTATTTTAAACGAGAATGAACCGTTAATATTACATCAATAAACCTGTATCAGCTATTGTATATAGAAGGCATTGCCAAGACAGAGGATCGGCAACGTTATTCTCCTATCTTTCTCCACTGCCATTATAACGTGGACCTCACTATAGTTACACACACATCGAATTTCAGACGTCCTTATAAATTCTATTAGGTGAGACATTTTCGTGTTGCGAATTTTGTGACGAGTTCTGGAACTACACTAGTTTCATCTGCCTTGTAAACAACATAAGTCAACTCGAATATTCCCGCGGGGGCGCGACAGTCGAGACCGACGACATTCGAGACCGACGACATTCGAGACTTACGACCGTAGAGGACTGTTTTACAGTCCTCTACGGTCGTAGGCCTCGACTGTCGGGAGTGTACGAGAATTAGAGTGGCCTCAACTGTCGCCTAACGCAGGCGACATTTGAGACCACTTTTTCAGGAGTCCTCTCCCGTCGTAGGTCTCGACTGTCGGGGCTGTACAAAAATTAGAGTGGCCTCAACTGTCGCCTAACGCAGGCGACATTTGATGCCTCTTTTTCAGGAGTCCTCTACCGTCGCTGGCCTCGAATGTCGCTGGTCTCGACTGTCGGGCCTGTACAAAAATTAGAGACTCGCTTGCAGCAGGCGACAGTTGAGGACACATCCTACTGCGATTCCAGACAAAATACATTTTATAATGATTATAACTTCTGATTTGTTGAAAACTAAATAATGGAAACTTCCTTCATAAAAAAAGCATATGAACTTTGAAGGTAGATAGTGCTTATCCTTGAAGGATTTTCAGAACGATCATCTTTGTGAAGAATTACAGCTTAATCAGTCAAGTATTTCAAGCGTGATGAGCTCACATACAAACAGACAGAAAGACAGACACCATCTCGTCTTATAGATGGATAGAAGATAGATAAATATTTAGATTTGTCAATGAAGGAGGCATAATGCAGTAGTGATGGATTCCCATTACTTAAAAATATGTTTAGGGACCATCATCCAAGTACTGGAATGTATATGACTTGACCACCTTTGTTGACGAAACTCAATTGGAGGAGTCCTCTTTTTCAGGAGTCCTCTGCCGTCGTAGGTCTCGACTGTCGGGGCTGTACAAAAATTAGAGTTGCCTCAACTGTCGCCTAACGCAGGCGACATTTGAGGCCACTTTTTCAGGAGTCCTCTACCGTCGCTGGCCTCGAATGTCGCCGGTCTCTACCGTCGCTGGTCTCGACTGTCGCAGGACTCTTCTGTCGTTTGCCTCGTTTGACATCGACCCATTCCCGCGCTCCACATTGCGATTATTTTGCTTCCCAGTGTACGTGCCCCAATAATTCGCAACGAAAACTTTGTTAGGAAACCGCAGTCTGAAAATTTCGCAACGAATTTGTACGCATCGGTGTGCGCATACCTATCGCTGCGAATTATTCACAAGGGAATATACCGCAACGCATTGGTTTGCGCCAGCACATACACCGCAATGGTATTAAATTTCCGCACGGCAAGTTCTGCGAATTGAATTAGCACCGCAACAAAACTTTCGCATTGGTGTCCGCCTGGTATTAACTTGTTGTAATGAAAAACCTATGCATTTTAGGCTTCAATGATCACAAATAAATTCCTAATAGATTGAATTGGAATATAAATAATAAAACATCTGATAACAAAAGCATAAGAAAACCTAACAATAAACAAACAAAAGACTATACATGTAAAATTCAAACTAACTACTAATACCCCAGCAGATCCTACAAACAATCAAATCACCATAGCCACTCATACACAATTTCTGGGCATCATTGTTAATAGCAAACTTTCCAGGCAACCTCACATCGAAAAATTCTGCAAAAATCTGTCATCTGTGGTATATGTAGTTCGAAGACTGCGGAGCATACTGGGGGGGAAAGCAGCATTCATGGCATACCATGCACTATTTGTTTCCCATTTGAGATATAGCGAGAGATAAAATTGAGAGAAAAAATAAATGGAAATTTAATAATTATATGAAAAATTATGAATGGCCTGAATTGTAGGTAGGTCTACTGTATGCTACTGTAACTGATCTAAAATGATTTGAATCACTGAGAATATAACAAAGAATAGTGTTACCTTACCTTCGAAGTTCTCTAAAAATGAAGATTTCTATAAAAATATAAAATTTGTTATAAACTATAAATAATATTTTATAACCATTGAAATTTAATACCACTTTTATAAAAAGTAGCTTGGAATAGTTTAATGCCTAACTATCATTGGCTTGTAGTAAAGATTTGGCCAAACTAAATGCCCTTTTTACTGTTAAATTAAAAAAAAAAGTAAAACTATGAAAACCTAGGTGAAATTTAGATAAGGATTAATAAAGATAAAAATAATGGTCTAGGCTATGGACGCCTAATAAACTTAAAATTTTACTTCAGTTTTGTATTCAACTATAACATAAGGCATAAAAACTTAGAAATTAATATGTATTTTGGTTGATTATGTGTCAAACAATATTACCGTAGCTTACGTAACTACAGAGTTGAGTAGGCCATGATATTACTATACAAATAACGATAATATTGGTAAGCAAAATACAGTAATTAAATAGGCTATGCCTAGTAACCTACTTTGGTGTAGGCCTAAGTGCACGTCCAGTGCCAACACCTATTATCAAATTTTTTGTAGGGATCGATTTAGTATGTTATTTTGAGCACAAAATTACAAAAATTAAAGTGCGCTCACTATTGTTTTTTAAATAAACTAAGTTCAAAGGGTGTAAGTGCACGTCCAGTGCCAACATACCTATTATCAAATTTTTGGTTGGGATCGATTTAGTATGTTATTTTGAGCAAAAAATTACAAAAATTAAACGGCGCTCACTATTGTTTTTTAAATAAACTAAGTTCAAATAAAGTTTAAATAAACTAAGTTCAAAGTAGCACAATTTTACATGCATTAAACCTATGAGTAGCAGCCATTTTGATTATTTAAATCATACTAAATCGATCCCAACCAAAAATTTGATAATAGGTATGTTGGCACTGGACGTGCACTTTAGCCAAAATAACTACTGTATATCTTAATTAATAGGCTAACTAACCAATGTAAATCAAAACTGTCAAAGCCTAGGTGACATAATTATAGAAAAGGATCCATAAAGATAAAAAATATTGGACTAATGAACGCCTACTAAAGTTTAAATTTCACTTATCATTGTATTTAACTATAATATAGAAAAATTAAACTTAGAAATTATTAAGTTATGTATTTTGGTTTATTCTACGTAAAATGATATTATAAATAACGATAATAGTGGTTAAAAGCAAAATAATTAGATAGTCCTAGTACAAGATCCTAGCGTAAGTGGATCGTCAACATTGGAAGCCTAGAAAGTTTTATTAAAAAACAATTCTAACTTTATAGAAAATCAAAAATTCTTAGAAAGTTTAAAGAAAAAGATGTGAAGTAGTAAATAATAGAATTGAAAACATTCAATTAATTACTTTACCAAAATAACGCCATAGACGATAGGACTAAGAAGCTTAACAATTCAGAAGCTCAACACACTGGAAATAATTCCATGAACCTTTCCGCAATGCTTTCAGTATCACTGGGAAAGTATTGTTATTATTTTTAAAGGGAATAATTGCTAATAAACAACTAAAAATTAAACCAAAACCGAGTTGAAAAAAATTGAGACAAGCAACGCACGAGCCAGCTGCCGACATCTTGCGCTCGCCGCTTAGCTGATCCAACTTTCATTTGCTACAGTACCGCTGCATGGTGGTTGAAAAAGAAAGATCAAAAATAAAAAATATTTTTTTCCAATTCTCATACAAAATTAACTGCAGAAAACATTATTAAATTAAATTTCGTTTTTATTTTAGTAAAAAATTGAATAATGAATATTGATTACAGAAAGCTTATCATGACATAAGTACTTTTTTCACCGTGTCTTGTCTGGACACATCAAAACTGAAAAGATCAATTCTACGTTTTGATATATGGTTGTCTGTGAATGTACCCGTAAGTATTCACAGAGCTACAAGAAGACGGTAATGGTTAAAACATAGTAAGGCGGCGAAATTATATTCCAGCTTAAAAGTGTTCAAGATAATGTATACAAAAAAATAGAATCAAATTACTCTATTTTTATCTTAATTTTATTTTACAACTGTTTCGACTTATAATGTTATGCAATAACTACTATACTTAAATTATGAGAGAAAACATGTTGTGAAAAACAAAAGAAAATTTAAAAAAGGATTTTTTATTTCGATTTTCTAGTAATATGAATAGCCCTTACCAAGACAGTGAATAAAGACAATGCATGTAGGTATTTGAATGTGAAAAATTAAATTTATTTAACAGTGTTTCAACCCATTTAAATACATAGTCTACATACATAGCATTCAACACTCATAAAGACAAATACTTTTTTTATACATGAAACATTTTCTCAGACTAATTTCTTAGAAATGCACTCAAATATATTTTTGTTTCTACGTTTTTTTGTTTTATTATTCATTTCTTTGAGGTTAGTTATATAATTATAATTACAGACGCTCTACATTAACCAGCTTTAAATGGTGACAAGAGTGGTAAAGATTAATTCCATCATATCTCGACTCAACTTTGATTGTTCATCCAATTAATAATGTTCAGCTCAATATTAATCAGCTTTTGTGCAACCGCCACTTAGGCAACAACCGCCACAATTGCACCGACGTAGGCCTACTCTCTGCTACCCCAGTTCAAAATGACGCCTTGACCTCTTAGGACAGTTTGTCCAGTTAAAGCTTAAACTGGATTTCATCAGCTGTTGGCTTAAACTCAAAATGAACCACATTATAACAAACGAGACTTGATACGGATTTAATCCAGTTTGAAATGAAATTTATTTAAACTGTCAATGTGCAAACGGCCAATCAAAACCAATCATTGTGTGTCGTTACCTGAAAATGCGCACTTTACAGAAACAGAAACCAAAGTAAGTTGGTAGGAATAGGAGAGGAACACCAATTAAAAACGTTGATAAGATGATGAAATAGTTTTAATTTCAATGCAGGCACAGTGAAATGATACAAGTTCTATGTACAGTAGTGACAAATGAACACTTTGTGCCGGTTGCACAAAAGCCGGTTAAATTTAACCGTGATGAATTCCACGAGAACCAATCAGAGAAGCCGTCTTTTCAAAAACGCCTTCTCTGATTGGTTCTCGTGGAGTTAAAATTTAACCGTCTTTTGTGCAACCGGGCCTAAGAGTTTGATGAATGAATAGTTGGAAAATCTGTTTCAGAAGAAAATTAATTATCCTAATTACAAGAAATAATTCCAATATCCTAATTAGTGTCCTTAAATAATATTTTTATTGAAGCCTGTTAACTAACATGTTGAAACACGCCCAAAACAACACAACTTACACAATAGTATTTCTCAGCAAACAGAGAAGACATGGTTGTAACTTTACAACACACTTTCATATAATTAGATGGATTTTGAGGATATTTAAAACCTCCATTAATCAATCAGCCTTCAATATCAATCACAACATAATATTACAATCTACAGGAAAATGACTGAGATAAACCTATCAAAATTCAATGAGATTTTACTGTTAATTATTCAGATTACAAACATAAAATGTGTGAAAATACTAAAATTACTAAGATATTGGAAGTGATGACCTTAATCATCTTGATACTGTATCTTCTACTTCAAGGAACATTATTAGTGCTTTAAATTATTGAAATGCTAGTAGTAGACTTGATTTTATTCTAGGAAAGGAACATTTAGTGCTTTAAAAAGTGATTTTGATAGTGTATGATACCGTATTCGACACAATCACAAAAATAAAATGTTAAAACTAATACTGCAACAAGTTAGTTTGGTTTATCACCTCTGTAACTTTGATGTCGTGATTCAAAATGTTTTACAAATTACAGAATAAAAAATTTAAATTTACAAAATGTTCCAAAAACTAAAAACTTTAAACTTGAATTCATTATCAACACAGGATAATATTGGAATATGTCCTCTTCAACCCGGTTATAAATAGAAAATATTTTTTATCTTCAGAAAAAACTTAAAATAACTTTGTTTCCGAAAACCTGATCGACTTGGTATAACGGAGAACAGTTCATGAAACTAAAACAGAACATTTCAACACACGATTTTTCAACCCTGAATATATTATTAAAATTTATGAATCAGGGCTACTTATATTTATTTATAAAATGTAATCATAGTTCGTTTTTTGAAATTAATAAAATAATAGATTGAAAATAGTAATTATAGCAACTAGTTTCAGTGATATACACCTTCAACCAAACGGTTTACATAGAGTAAATCGTTTATTTAAAATGTATTTTTTGAAAAAGTTTATAATAATTAAGAACGAAATATTTTGTGAAGTGAACAATTACAACACTTGACCTGTTTCGGTCTATGTGTAACCTTATCTAAATTTGTGAGAGGAATAGCACAAGGTTACCTTATTTTTTCTCTCCCTATCATTATAATGATGTACTTTTAGTATGAATCAATAAAAAATGAAACCTGAAGATTGTGTTGATCACTGAAACTAGCCGTTATAATTTGTATTTTAAATCTATTATTTTATTAATTTTGAGAAAAGGGTACTATAATTCTATAATTCTGGTACATCATTCAACTCGAAAACAATAATTACTTAATTGCAAAACTCACAAAAGAAAACTCTGCTCTTCACACATACTACATACTCTCTCATTGTACCGAATTACTATAATCAAATTAAAATTATTAAAGCCTTTCTCACACTAATTATTAGAATAATGGTGGAGAGAATCACTCCAAATAAAACCCTTAAATAAAATGACTAGCCCTACTAATAATGCACTTATCTCAAGTGGGGATATCTAGACCAATTTTAGGTGACTTAAAGAATATCAAGTCACTTTTCTTATTTCGCTGCTGAAAATTTCGAAAGAAATTTCAAGTATCAATAAATTTGTAGTTTTTTGCAATTTCTTAGTCTTCTTCATTCAATATTTCGAAAGAAAGTATAATTCATAATCGTATTATTAGTATTATCAATGGGATATCTAGATCAATTAATTAATTTAATTAAACTAAATCTATTATCAATCAATTATTATTTTCATGAATCTGGTTATCAATATAAGTGACTTTCCTTAAGCTGGGTTTACACCAAAGTTAATAACAAAATGTTAATAACTTGATCTTTATATAGATTCTATTAGAATAAACATAACTTATCATACACATGATGAACATGTGTGTTTGTCAAGTTCCGTTCAATCTAATAGAATCTAATAGAAGGAAACCCAGCTTTAGAATGCTGCTCAAAAGTTTCAAAGGAAAATATTATTTAGATAGATAGTGTAACAAACGTTTGGCGTATGGTTTTCTATAATATTACTATAAATAGGCGTTGACTGTTCAAATCTTCAAGTGGAGTATTAAAACTTTCAATGCAATTCAAGAGTAGGCAAGAAAAACGGTGCTATTGAGAAGCAGTTGGAGTCAATTTATTGAAAATATATAATCAAAATTTTTTATCATCATCATCACATCGATTATAATAATTTATGTCATCAATAATCATAATTTTATCTATGATATTTGTTTAATGAGCGAATGAGGATCTCCAATTCAATAACAGTATATTATCATTAATAAATTATAGTTTCATTTCTACTTATTATGTGGTATTACAATCTACCATTTCAGGATTGTGTGGCAGAGAGGACCAGGAGTCCTAACTCCGCCCTAATAAAATCAATCAATCAATCAATTTCAAAGACCAAGATTATACAAAGTTGTTTCAATAGTTCTGATTAGAAAAATAAAACAATAAAACGTTACACTTTGACAATCAAGATTTAGTTATGCTGGTGGAAATATTAATTCTCGTCTAAACTATTTCTCAGTTTCTAAATTATTTCAATTATTCAGATTTTACAAAAATTGACTAACAAATAGGAATAGTGTAATAGTTTATTGTTTCATTTTTTCATTGAACAAATAGGCTACCAATTTTTAACATAATTTCAATTCAGATGTAACAAAAAATTGACTCAAACTGTTTCTAAATTACACCATTGATCACTACCCACGTTCAGATATGTCCACCATTTTTCCGAATTCGAAAAACAGTACTCAAATATAATAAAATTCAATTAAAAACTCCCCAGAAATTATCACACAATTATTGAACAATTCTCGAAATTTGTGCTTTGTTCAAATTAGTTGGGTGACAGCACTTGAAATCTGGCGAAAATATATTTTTTTAAAACAAAACTATAAAAATGCATCATCATCATCATCATCATCATCATCATCATCATCATCATCATCATCATCATCATCTTCCATACATTTTATACAATTTTTACAAGAATTACACAAGTCGCCACAATGTGTTTCAGTTTAATTTTTTTTTCAAGACTAGATAGTGAGGTGGAATCCTACGCCTAGGTGTTATTTACGCCTTGCCATAATTTAGAATCAAAACAATTTGATTCAAATCAACGTTTTCAAAGTTTTTAACTTACAACGTTGCACAGTGTTTGTAGATCATGTAAAAATATAGACACAGTTCCCTCACAAGTTAAAATGTGCCATGATCTGCAGCTGAAATCAATTCTTGTAATATTTTAAGCGTTTTCAAGTCAACGTCTTAAATCGTTCCTCTACAACTCGTATGTACTTCATACAACAGATAGCTGAAAACACTTCTTTTCGACAAACTCTATTCACAAGAATTTGTGAATTCACATTTCAAGAACAACATCAAAACATGTGCTACAAACACTGTAAGCAACTTACAATCTCACTTTTCAGAGCTTATCCCTAAAAGTCCTTCCATTAAAAGTACAATTTTCATGTGACATGCTCTAGAAACATCTCTTGCCACTTCAGTATTCTTTCAACTAGTCCCATTAATTCCCCAGCAACGTTCTTGCATCTTTCATGCCTTTCTTCAACTTTCTTTCAACAACTAGTCCCACTAAAGCCTCACTAGATCTACAAACACTCCTTGCAACTTCCAACATCACGTTCCACTACAGTCTCACTATTCACCACGACACTTCAACTCCCACGAAAGAAACGTACGTTCCTCTTGCAACTTCCGTGCCTTCTTGACGACGTCTAGGAGAGAAGAAACGCAAAAAGATCTTAAATACACCTCGGAGAGAAACGTACAAAACTTCTTGCAACTTCCTTGCCTTCTTGATGACGTCTAGGAGAGAAGCAACGTTCATCCTGCAACTTCCGTGCCTTCTTGACGGCATCAAGAAAAGAAACGTAAGTTCTTTCCTCTTGCAACTTCCGTGCCTTCAAGTCTAGGAGAGAAGGAACTTGCAACTTCCGTGCCTTCTTGACGACATCTAGAAAATGAACGTGAGTTCTTTCCTCTTGCAACGTCCGTGCCTTCTTGACGACGTCTAGGAGAGAAGAAATGTTCATCATGCAACTTCCGTGCCTTCTTGACGACGTCAAAGATAGAAGGAGCGTGCGTAGATCTTGACAACGTCTAGGAGAGAAACGTACGTCTTCTTGCAACTTCCTTGCCTTCTTGACGACGTCAGGAACGTAAGTATATCTTGACAACGTCTAGGAGTGAAGGAGAACGCATGTAGTTCTTGCAGCTTCCATGCGTCTAGGACAGGAACGCCCGTACGGTGGCCGAATACGGCTTACGGCAGACGGCGCAAGTGGTGAGCAGAAGGGCACACTTGGGGCATGCCACAATGTGTCCACAGGGCAGGAACAGAATGCCCATCTCCTCCATGTAGCAGATCTTGCACAGACGGCTGTCGGCGGTTGGCGAGGCTGCGCTTTCAACATTGCTTGCAGCATTGCTTGCAACACTGCTCGACGCACTGCTCGGTTGAACCGATGTAGACGTTGTTGTTGACGGTTCGCTCCTGCAACAACAATTGTTAAAATTTGTAGAGATGTTGAAAAAACACAGTAAAAATGTTAAGAAAAATTAAATGAAAAGACTAAGAAACTGTCAAAGAATCACAGATTTTATTGAAAGTTAGAAAGACCGGTTTCGGTTGTTACACCTGTGTCAATCTCTGATAAACTCTAGGGATTAATAAATAAATAGAGTTAATCAGAATATTGACAATGATATAATTGACCGAGCGAAGTGAGGTCTAAGATTCAAGTCGACGGTTTGGCATTTCTCTTAATGTTTAAATGTTGATATGTTGCACATTAACGGCGAAACGCGGTAATAGATTTTCATGAAATTTGACAGGTATGTTCCTTTTTTAATTGCGCGTCGACGTATATACAAGATTTTTGGAAATTTTGCATTTCAAGGATAATATAAAAAGAAAAAGGAGCCTCCTTCATACGCCAATATTAGAGTAAAAATCATACTATAGAATTATTCATCATAAATCAGCTGACAAGTGATTACACAGATGTGTGGAGAAGCCAGTCTAGTCTATTGCTGTATTTTCATTAGGTCTATAGTTTCAATTAGGTACTTGTGGATGAGAATACTGCGTGAGGTCTACTGTTCACAGAACTACTAGTTATAGTATTGATAATGCTTGCAGAGTATATCAGAGAGATTGACAATGGTGTAGCAACCGAAACCGGTCTTTCTAACTTTCAATAAAATGTGTTTTTTACAATTTCTTAGTCGTTTTATTTAATATGAATAATCAACACAATACCAACTTCTCAACTACACAAAAAGTTGAGAAAAATGTTCAAATTTGTACAATAGATAATCAATTGAAATACTGAATATATTTATCAAACGAATCATTAGTACCCTTCCAATGACTAATACCAGAGAGTTTTGATACTATAGTGAGGTCCACGTTATAATGGCAGTGGAGAAAGATAGGAGAACAACGTTGCCGATCCTCTGTCTTGTCGATGCTTTCTATAGACGGAAGCTGATACAGGTTTATTGATGTAATATTAACTGTTCATTCTAGTTTAAAATGATCAATATTTTATTAAGCAAGTAGTCATGCTTCATATAAAAATATATCAAAAGTTCTTGTGATTTTCTAAGATTAAACATTCAAGTAGTAGTATAGTGAGGTCCACGTTATAATGGCAGTGTTTGATTAGCAATGGTATTGCTTTCCTTGCCGATCATTCAACAAAGCAGATAGCGCTATCTCTTTCTCGCTTTGCTCTGTTGCCAGATCGTCTTTTAACAATGTAGAATTTATAATCAATTAACAAGATATTTCATCTTCATTATGAAATTATTGAGAAATATAATTTCTTGCTTAATAAAATATAATTGATTATTTTAAACGAGATTGAACAGTTAATATTACATCAATAAACCTGTATCAGCTACCGTCTATAGAAGGCATTGACAAGACAGAGGATCGGCAACGTTGTTCTCTTATCTTTCTCCACTGCCATTACAACGTGGACCTCACTATAGTCGTGCTTCATATAAAAATATATCAAGGGTACTTGTGATTTTCTATAATTAAAGATTCAAGTACTTAGTCCTATTAAAATCCTTCATTAAACCTAACAAAATATATTCTATCAATTTCCTTAACCTCAAGTAAAGTAAAAACTAAATCTTAGTTAAAACTAATCATAGTTCAATAAACTTACTCATTTCTTGGCTCCGTCGATAGTGGCGCCGACTCAGATTCAGTCTGTTCGGTTTGTATCGCTGTTTCATCCTATTGAATAAAAACAAATAAATTAGCAAACCTTATAATAAATTAATAGAGCACTTACATCAAATCATGTACAAAATAATTCAACCGAATATGCAAGACATTTCAAGTTGTTTATTCATTTGTATTTATTTTGGACAGAGCTATTTATCAGGAAAATTTACCGTGTCCCACAAAGAGGTTTACACGTTTAATTGGTTTATAGAAACCAAAAACACCTTTTTAATGTTGTATCGTTTTTCAATATGCCGCCATTTTGTTTTCACAAAGGTTAGGAATCCGATTTTTTCCCAAAATATTTTTAGAACCTACTTTGTAAACTGTGTAAATTCAAAAAAATTCGGTGCATGAATGGGCACGTAATATAAAATTAAACGTGTAAACCTCTTCGCGGGACACGGTGTATATCTTCTCATGATTTAGTAATACGTTTTTATAATAATTTATTGAGATGGAATATTCTGCTAGTACATTATACCGATGGAAATCAATGAGAAATTGCATCCATCTGTAGACAGGCTGGCCGCTATGGCTCCATATAGAATGAGCGCTGCTATCTCTCATCATCGACCCTCTCACTCATTACCCACGCACAATCCTAAGAGCTTATGTGGGCTTCACCCTCAGTATTATTATTATTAAACGAAAATCCAAATTAAATGCTGTAATTCACCCCGAAGACTTCTGCTACTGCAAATATTGACAACAGGTTAAACAGCTGGATGGAAATTCGATGAGCGCTACTATTCAAAAATTATTTGTCAGCCCGGGCTGTTTACCCTGTTATCAATATTTGCAGTAGCAGATGTCTTTGGGGTGAATTACAGCATTTAATTTGGATTTTCGTTTAATAATAATTAATAATTCATTATCATTTGAATAATTGCAATATCTTAGTAATTTCCATCTGTAGATTGATATTATTATTATTACTGTCAGTTTGGTGTGAGGGTAAGTATACCTGACTAACAATTAAGTGGTACCTGGTTCGATTCACGGGCTGAAAAATAATTTTTGGTAGCTCTCATCGAATTTCAATCAAGCTGGTAAACATGTTGTATATATTTGCAGTAGCAGAGGTCTTTGGGGTGATTTACAGCATTTAATTTGAGTTTTCGTTTAATAATAAGTAGTTCATTATGTTTTTCATAACCTAAAAACGGGTGTATTTAGTTTAGTCCAGGTGTTCGATTACTCCAGGTGCTCGATTAGTCTAGTGTTCGATTACCCCAGATCGAGCCGGAATGCTTAACCTTACACATTTACAAGTTCATTACAAATTATTTACAGCATTTTATTGGGATTTTCATTTAATAACAACTATTTATTTATCAGCATTAGAATAAATGCGACTCTGACGTAGCATTACTACACAATTTGAAGTGATAGGCAGACGCACCTGTTGGGACTTTTTGTTGCAAACTTTGTCGACAAATTGTTTGCCCTTGATGGAGAGCACATAGTGACAGCGATTGAACCACTTGGCGTGCTCCTCCCAGGGCACGTCCGACTCCTCCCAGTCCTTCAGGCCGCCTCCGCAGTAGTAGCAGATCGTTTGGTCGCCCTTCCCTACAAACACACAGACACAACCACTAAATTAACAAAAACTCATTCATTCAAATCAATCAGCTGACAACAATATGAAAGGTGTGAGGAGAACCGAGCACTCATTCCCAATTTTCCAAATTAAAATCAGAATTTTTGGAGAGAAATAGCACAGGCTCAGCCTAGTTATTCTCCAATGTCATAATTATAGTATATTATACTAGTAGTTCTGTGAACAGTAGGCCTCGCGCAGTTATAAACCACAGTCTCCTCTAAAGGTAGGCGCACACAGATCGTCATCGGACGGATCGAACGATTAAATTTGATGCATTGTTTTCAATTGGAGTGCGCATACCTATACGATGGGGATAGGTATGCGACTCCAATTGAAAACAATGCATCAAATCTAATCGTTCGATCCGTCCGATGACGATCTGTGTGCGCCTACCTTAACACTGTCTATCAGAGTAAATTCTGTCGTGTACTGTCGTGTCGGCGAGATATCGGTGTATAAACGACTAATGACTGTTTTAGTTGTTGTATCGACAATGCTAATAATTTGATATACCAGCTATGCTGCTATCATCAAAAGCTTATCGGGTTGAAAGCAGAGAAAAGTCGGGAGAAAATACTATGCTACTTCAACTTATCAATTGCATGCAATCAATAGTACACACAACAGCTGCTTTATCATCAAGTTACATTGAGATATTGAATTACATGCGTCATTGCATGCAATTTATAATCCACTCGACAGCTGATTCATGATAAATAATTCTATAGTCTGATTTTTACTCTAATATTGGCGTATGAAGGAGGCTCCTTTTCTTTTTATATTATCATTGAAATGCAAAATTTCCAAAAAAACTTGTATATACGTCGACGCGCAATTTAAAAAGGAACATACCAGTCAAATTTCATGAAAATCTTTTGCTTCGTTTCGCCGTAAATGCGGAAAATGAATATAAACTTAGAAATATAAAAAACATAAAGAGAAATGAAAAACCGTCGACTTGAATCTTAGACCTCACTTCTCTCGGTCAATAAATGTTGAATTGTTGACCTTTGCGCTACATTTCTGTTTTAAAGCCTGAGACTGATCCCCACATGAGCTCTAGTATTGTGCGTGGAGAGGCGGATTATAATTTGAGATGAATGGTCATACAGTTTTATGTGAGTCTAAAGCTTAGAAAGGTTGCTCTCAAACCAACCTGACTCAAATGAATTTAGAATCACATCAGTCATAAATAATTCTTATATTAACAGAAAGGAATTCATTATCAACTAACAGTACTTACCGAGATCACATATCACTTTAAATGAAGTTATGAACAAGAATTTATGAGCTTTATCTGCAATTTCCAGTCCCCTATTAATGCTAAGCCACAGGATTGTTTTCAGACGAGTCGGCACGGCAGGAAGCTCTCAGATTATCAGCTGATTGGGTTGGCAGGCTTGTTAACTCATCCGCCCCGCCGCCAGTGCAAAAACGCTTCATTTGGCTTGGTTCTAATTTCATTTGGATTCATAACTTCCCAACTTCATTTGGCTTGGTTGATAGCTGTATAGAATACGTTAATTATTACATTTATTTACGATGGTTCGGAGCCCACCTGTATAGAAGAACCCGGCCTCGCTGAACACGTTGGGCTTGAGTTTGAGCGATATGGGCCACATGGCGAACGAAGCAAGTCTGGCCTCATTGGTGGCGAACATGGGGTAAGCGGGGGGCCGCATCTGTTGGATGCCCAGCTTCTCTATGGCCAGGGGAGCGGCGCAGCTGCTACCGCCCGGGCTGCCCCCAGCCCTCAGAGCTTCTGCCGCCTCCGCACCCTCGCGGAGCACTATGCCGTACTGGCGGGTTGCGTTGTTGCCACATGTGTCGTAACCTGTACACAAACAAATTCATTTCGTTAATAATTAATCATATATTATTAACTTAATAAAATTAAACATGTGTGTCATAGCTTGTACACGAAATTAATGTACTTAATTTAATTAATCATAAGAATTAATATACAAAAAAATATTTCGTTAATCATTATTAATCATATTATCAACATAATAAAATTAAACATGGTGTGTCATAGCCTGTACACGAATTAATAACGTTAAAAATTAAGCATAAGAATTAATTTAATTATTATTAAACGAAAATCCCAATTAAATACTGTAAATCACTCAGAAGACTTCTGCTACTGCAAATATTGACAAAAGGGTAAACAGCTCAAGGCAAGGTCTATAAAAGCCAGGTTACGACACCCGTGTTCCTTAAGGAGCGGCCATTTTGTGCCTATTTCATGGCGGTACATTTGAAAATTCAATCTAATTCAATTTGCTTGTAACAAAATCATGTATAATGCATTTCAAAAACAATATTTTAGTTCAGATAATATGAGAATTCAGGTTTTCAATTTTTTAATAATGAAATTTCAATAATAAATGCTTCAATTATTCATTTATTTATTATTAAACATTTATTCATGTAACCTAAGGATTATGATTCATGAGGCATTGGTACAAGACAGAAATCTGCGAGGCCAACTTCAAAAAGAGTTTGAAGTTCCCGATCAATAAAATCTAAAAAACAAACAATTCAGTTTCTAGTATTTTGCTTAATACTATAATTCTGTAGGAAGAATTATTTTTACAATTCCAATTACTAATAACACATCATGTTCAATCTATACAATGATAACAGGTAAAAATAAATTTGAAGATTGGTGAACTAGAGCCCCACAAAATGGCGATTTTGCAACGCATCACGGGACTATGTCATGACCTGTACTATTTTATAGACCTTGCTAAATGGAATTTCGATGAGCGCTACTATACAAAAATTATTTGTCAGCCCGAGAATCGAACCCAGTACCTCCTAATTGCCGGTCAGGAATGCTTACCCTTACACCAAACTGACAATCTCTGGATAGCAGCGCTCATTTATACGAAACCATAGCGGCCAGCCAGTCTACAGATGGAGATAGATTGGAAGTTCATCAATATTCCATCAACAACATCAATATTCACTCTACAAACTTAATCAAATTGAATATCACTATGGAAGGTTCATCAGAAAACCCCGTATTTTCCATCATGATGTTAATCAAGGGACAATGTTGACACCAAACATTATTATCAATAATTAATTGTCTACATTATTCAGTAAATATAAATTTTATCACAAATAAACAAGGCTAGTGAATCAGTTTGGAGACAATCACAATTTGACCT
This sequence comes from Nilaparvata lugens, assembly GCF_014356525.2. Classification (NCBI taxonomy): domain Eukaryota; kingdom Metazoa; phylum Arthropoda; class Insecta; order Hemiptera; family Delphacidae; genus Nilaparvata; species Nilaparvata lugens. The sequence goes on from NC_052510.1 coordinate 63,312,513, forward strand.
TTCATATTCTTATGTGGGATGAAGAAAATATTTGTTTTAAAGAGCACAAATGACCGTTAGTTAGATAATTCTGGCATTTTATCATGTAGCCTAATAATTGTTCAAAGTGCATTGACAGCATCACTTGAGCCATGAGTGAACGGTGAAAGTCGACTTTATGGAACAAATAAATTCTAAATTCCAAGGAAATGAACTTTTATGACTAATAACTTGTTTAAATAGGCACCAAGTTCAAATTTGCGTGTTCAAACGTTTACTAATCGGTTGTTAGTATTCTTTTGTGCCCTCTAGACTCATTTACTGAACAACAAATTAAATTTGAATACCATCTTGTCTCAAATCAGTAGTTCTATACTACTTTATATGACCGATAATTATAACTATAGTGAGGTCCACGTTATAATGGCAGTTGAGAAAAATAGGAGACAACGTTACCAATCCTCTGTCTTGTCAATGCCTTCTATAGACGGTAGCTGATACAGGTTTATTGATGTAATATTAACAGTTTATTCTCGTTTAAAATAATAAAATATATTTTATTAGACAAGAAATTATATTTTTCAATAATTTCATAATAAATTTTCATAATTAAAATAAAATATTTTGTTAATTATTAATTTTACATTGTTAAAAGACGATCTGGAAAGAGAACAAATCGAGAAAGAGATAGCGCTATCCGCTTTGTTGAATGATAGACAAGGATAGCAATACCATTGCTAATCAAACACTGCCATTATAACGTGGACCTCTATAATTAAAAACTCTTAAACCGTTTAGAGTAAAGCTTAAAACATAGTGGACCGACAAAGGTAGAGAGATTTAACGGCAGTATTTGATTAACATTGGTGTTGCTATCCTTGTCAACCATTCGACAAAGCAGATACCGCTATCCTCTTCTAGTTCCGCAACGTTGAAAGATCGTTTTTCAACAATGTAGAAATAAGACTAACAAAATGTTTAGTCTCATTTATGAAAATTCATTATCTGATCATTGAAAAATAGTTTTTCTTTGCGAATAAAATGTTATGATTTAAAACAAAAATAGGTAAATATGAAATCAGATTTCAGCTATCCCCACAGATGGCAGAGAATCGGCAATTCAGCGTTGCCGATTCTCTGCCATCTGTAAGGATAGCTGATATCTGATTTCATATTTACCCATTTTTGTTTTAAATCAACATTTTATTCGTCAAGAAAATATATTTTTCAATGATCAGATAATAAATTTTCATAAATGAGACTAAACATTTCCTATCTTTCTCCACTGCCATTATAACGTGGACCTCACTCTAGCAACAAGCTTAATATTTGAGTTGAATAAATCATAACACGCTTCTTGTTTGCACTAACTAAATCGACATACTGGATATTTACATTTAATTCATAAACATGTTTGTCATTTGTGAGTTATTTTTAAGCCAAGGAGAAGCAAGACGTGATTTGTGACATGTTTTTTCCCCAACAAATATTAGTCATAGAAGATCTCCCAATAACTTTACGACGGCTTTGTGATCATTAAAGAGAACTGGAGATGTTTCTAAAGAGAAACCTGAGACAAGCGGATCTTACAAAACAACGTTCTGTACTTTCACTTTCCAAAGGTTACATCAGAGACATTGAGCACCTTTAATTAATATCACAACCATTAACCGCAGTGACAAAGCAAGTACTAGTTGTCAAGTCGAAGAAAATGTACAGGAAATGGATTTTTTTTCAGAAACCTCTCTTTTTTCTATCTTGGAGCTGGCGATTGGATAAGAATAAAGTTGTTAATCAATAAAACAGTCTTCAATTGAGACTGTCATTCATGTATACCTTTTAATTTTCTAGGAGGACACAGAAAGAAGAGATCTCTTCTAAAAGCACAGAAGCGACAGTGAAGGACTCCGACAATTCAGGACTGCGACCGTAGAGGACTCCTGGTAGAGTCCAGAAAATCAGTCCTCAAATGTCGCAGTCCTCGACTGTCGCGTATCCAATTTTATCCTTCAGAAAAGGCCAGAAGACTGACTAGGAGATTAAGGCTCAACTTACACTAACTCGACTTAAATCGTACGACTCCAGTCGAGTATACTCCAGTCTCTCGACTTTACGATTTTTTTGTTCGACACCACTTCAGTTCCATGCTTCTCCATTTCTAACCTCACATTATTAAAAATATGAGATAAAATTCGTCACTAGTGCGCATGTTACAAATTTTATGATAATTTATTATGAATATTATCGTCTTATATATTTCTTATTATTCTCTTATTTGAAATAATAAAACACCACTTTCATAAAACATAACCTCATTTTCATTCAAAATGCATGGTACTATGCATCTCAAGTCGAAGCTCGATCAACATGTCGAGTCGACGCTCGACTCAGTCTCACAGTCGTGAGGTCGCGAGACTAGAATCGACTGGTCTGAGTGTCACCATTTAAAAACACATGCTGAGTCGTGAAGAGACTAGATTCGCAGACTCTTCTCGAATTGAGTCGCGTAAGTTTGAGTTGAGCCTTAGAATAAACTCGTAACAAACCAATTTTATTAAAGTTGTGACGTGAATACCTCACTAAACCTTTATACAATCTAGAAAAGTCACATACGACAGCTCACCTTCACTAGGCGTCCGTCCAGATCCGCCGGGCATCTCTCCGGCAGTCAACGGCACGTTACCGACCGGCAACTTCCTGAGGAACCGGCACGCCGGCGACCACCTTTGATGATCCACCATCGGATTGTCGCCTTCGACCCAACTGCCCACCTCCACGCCACAGAACGCGCACCTCACAATGTCGTCCTTTTTCGTGTAATAAAACCCAGCCTCGGCCATTTGCGCCGCGCTCAGAAACGGCACACGCCAACCCTCGAACGTTTTCAACCGCTCAATTTCCCGGTTAAAGTTTGTCGTGTCGAGAATCTCGTGCAACACACCACCGTTACTTGTCGAAGTACCACTCTGACCACTAGTTTCGAATGTCGTCGTTGTTGACATCATCCCGTTGTTGCGCACATTGGTACCACTGTTGTTGAGTGTTGACAAAATCCCACCACAGTCGCGCGCATTGCTACTACCACTGTTGTTGAGAAGATTCCCCGAGCTGTTGTTGAGAGTTGTTGACAACATCCCGCTACCGCTGTTACGGCTGTTGTTGCGCACATTGGTGGGACTGCTGTTGTTGTTGTTGTTGAGAAGGCTGGTAGGACTGTTGTTGAGTGTTGGCGAGGTTGGTAGCGAGTTGCGCTGTTTCGGTAGACTTTCAATGGTGGCGATTTGGGGCCGTGCTGGACTCTCGACTGTGTTGTTTGGTAGTGGAGGCATCTGCAAAAACAAAGTGAAATATGAATTTATTAGATTATTTTGATTAAATCTACGTTGTAAAAATAATTGTAAAAAATCTGGTGTGGTACATTCACACAACTTTCCTTGCCTCATTCTTAAACGAGAATGATTTCGGGGAATAACATAATGACGATTGGCGACAACATATTTGAAACTACGATCAGAATGTATATAATTGCTTTCAGAGTACTTTTTCCTTCGTGTAAATTGTGAAATTCGATGATTTTTTTAAAAGTCGTCAAAGCAGATGAAATATCTCGACTATGTGTTCTTTTTACATTCCTTGCCCTACTACCATAGGTAAGGAAAGTATTGCTTTCCAAAAAAATTAAGGTACCCCAATTTCAAGTTTTCTATACGTTTCAAGGTCCCCTGAGTCCAAAAACATGATTTTTGGGTGTTGGTCTGTGTGTGTGTATTTGTGTATGAGTGTATGTCTGTGAACACGATAACTCCATTCCTAATTAACCAATTGACTTGAAATTTTAAACTTAAGGTACTTGTACCATGAGGACCCGACAATAAGAAATTCAATTTAAAAAAATCGCTTTGCTCTGATGTCAGATCGTTTTTTAACAATGTAGAATTAATTGAAAAAAATATTTAATCTTAATTATGAAAATTCATTATGAAATTATTGAAAAATATAATTTCTTGCTTAATAAAATATACAGTAATTGATTATTTTAAACAAGAATGAACAGTTAATATTACATCAATATATAAACTTGTATCAGCTACAGTCTATAGAAGGCATTGACAAGACAGAGGATCGGCAACGTTTTTCTCCTATCTTTCTCCACTGCCATTATAACGTAGACCTCGCTATAGAAACAGTTGTCAGATGTTGGAAGCCCTGAATTTTATCGGGTACCACCCCTGAAAACTACAGACCTTAACCAGCCAGGTCCACGTTATAATTCTTTGTATTTTTTCAAAAAATAAACACTGATGTTAAAATGGATTTCACCACTATCTAGAGACTTGGGATACATTACCCAAGATACATGCTTCATTACTATATGAAGCATTATTTACAAGAAAATCATCGTGTTTTGTGTACTTGAGAAGTTGATATTGTGGTAATTATTCATATTGAATGAAAAAGACTAAGAAATTGTCAAAACCGAAACCGGTCTTTCCAATTATCAATAAATCTGTGGTTTTTTGACAATTTCTTAGTCCTTTTCATTCAAAATCATCGTGGTCTTGTGGGGGGGGGGGTGGAGGAATTAAGTTTTACCGTGGCCTGGTGGTGATAACACCCGAGACCTAATTTTTTGGTTTTGTGGCAGTCAAGTTGTTAAATACAACGAGCCTGTAAGCTAATGACGGAAAAAGCTTAGGCCCTTTTGATAGGATAAGCATAAAAACGGCAACACTGTGCTCCTATTGTTTACGAATAAGCAATATTCGTAATAAGCAAATATTGTCAATTCGCTTATTGTCAAAATAACAACTCCTATTGTTATATAGAAAGGCAATAAAGAAGTTTGCTGCAAACTAATGTTTGCACGGACGGACTAAGATATAGTACAATTAATTGAATTAATAATTTTTTAATAAGTTATGTTAAACCGGATTGGAACATAGATTGAAATAAAGTTCATTAGTTTCTCAGGAATCTCTCAATTTACTAGATTGATAATGGCTCAACTACCAAAACTAGTAGTCTACATAAATTTTCTAATGAAGATTTCAATCGTTTTATATGGCGAATATAAATTAAACCCATTATGACCTTTACTACAACACAGAAATTCAATTTTCAGGAAAGTTTTTGAAATAATTCACGGTAGGCTACTATAATTAAAACCATATCATTTTATTATAGACAGGACATTTTTCAAGATTACACTAATAATTTATTGTATCTATCTTCCAATCATTGAATGCTTCGAATAAATTGAAAATAATCTGCAAGGAACCCAGCCCCAAGCAGTTTATCTTATACATTTTTAAAATGAAGAATATAAGTAGGCTTTCACAATTTTCTTTGTTTTTTGGTGACAAAGCTATTTGAAAGAGAACAAAATGCTTATAAAGTTATGATAAAATTGTACTGCTATTTTCTTCTTTGGCCAAGAGATCGCGCCACACATCTCACAAGGAAAGAAATTTTTGTACGTTAAAAAATTCTTTACACTTGAATAACAAGTTTTTATACTCGACTTGATACGCTCTTCTTCATTTGGCTGAAGAGCGTCGCCGATAGAGGACCTCCTTTCAAAATGAAATGAGGTTAGGTAGGAAATACGTTAAAAAATCAACATCTACAGCGACTACTATAAAATTATAGATTGAATATGAATATACTCATAAATTTTCTAGGAATTAACTGGGCTATGATGATAATTATGATTCATTATAGTGATAATTATGATCCAATTACCAGGCAAGTAAATTTATAATGAGTAATCATAAGTGAAATGTTCATTCAACTCTATTATTCTGAATAGTGTTTTCAAATTTAGACTAACTTACTAGACAAATTTGTTTAAAGTAAAAATAATATACCTAAATAAAAATCATACTGTCGTTAGAATTCAATGTTAGAATCAATAAATAACCCAAATTGAACAAGCATTGTAAAATTGAAATAGTTGAAGGATAAAGGATGAATTAATCTACCAATTCAAACACTTCCGGAAAGCTCTCTCCAAACAAATTAATTTCTTCCAAGCATAGAGGTAAATAGCTTCAAATTAATGATGCTTTACAAGTGAATAATTATTACATACCAAAGATTCAGCCATTTTTAGAAGAAATAAACAATTGGAAATAGGTTATACGCGAATATAATGTAAACAATATGCAAGCCCAGAAAATCGATATTTCCAAATAAGCTTTGTCATTCATCTGCATCTTGATAGTTGGCATGTAAATATAATTTCTAGGGTTGAAAATAGTCGAATTAGGTATGAATACGGTGAATATTTTAGGATTCAAGCTATTGAATGAACAATATGCTTTATATTCTACTTCGTTATCGACCCCATTCATAAACGAATGAACAAAAGAGCACAACATACCTTATTTGTTTATGGTTTTGTTGAACGTCTTGTAATCCAAATAGTAATTGAACTTAATTTAAAAAATGCACTTAACAAGATTTGCCCCGTTCCCCAATTTAAACCGTTGTTTTGCCCATGATTTTTATAAGATTTTTACTAACAGTTTTACTGTAGATGCACTAAAGTACTACAAGCTTCGAGGCCACGAAACAGGCTGGGAAGGCTGGGACAGGCCCTAGCGCAGGCTGATGGAGGGGGACGACTACGACCAACGCGTAAATTTCTCCAAGGCTGCCAACTTCTAGCACATGAGGGAAATTCGAATTCGATTCTACATGGCGCTTGATTTGAATTCTTTTCCACATTTTCACGTGTTCCTGTCTTTTATTGATGAATAACTTAAAATAAGTGTTCAAAATGAATGTAATTATGTCCAATGAGTAGGTTTACACGAAAAAAAACCCAAATACAACAGAAAAACTCAAATTTTCAACTTGTAAATCAATTGCTCAATGCTGTCCACATGTAAAGGATCTGATTATCAACGTTTTCAAAGCAAAATACATTTATTCTAAGTATTTTATTAATAGAATAGCTTCAGTTACTTCCCTACTAAAATTTCATAGTATAGTTTCTAGTTAAAACATAGTTTTTCCTTCAATTTTTCAACTAATTAGTGTCAACAAAAGCGCGCATCAGAGCGTAGAAAAAGGTAGGGAATTTTCATTTCTCTCCACGTAGCTGATATCCTCTAGATATTTACGTTTATCTTGAAAAATAATCTATATTTGTAACGTCATTAGCGATCTGTACACAAAATTCTATTGGGAATTACTCATCAGGGGCTAAATTGTAAACAAATTGTTGTAAACAACATTTACAGCCTTCTCATTCTAGAAGAGGTGAACCAGACTAGATGGGAAGCGGTGAGGGGTGACCTCCGTATACTGAATCATGACGTTAGAACGGGGGTAGGGAGGTGGTTAGACTGGCGTTGTGGTATTTTAATTCATTCCTACAGCGTTGCCAGACTGCTCAGTCATTGAAACAAGACGAACCGAGTGTGGGAAAGTTTTTCAAAGACGCGATTTCGAATTTAACAGACTTCGTGTACGTTTTCACATTACACCACAGAGGTACAACGACTTTCAAATCTGTGTCCACCACAGAAATCGCCCAAACTTTGAAGCTGGACTGCCCTATTCCCACAGAAGACAAGAAACCCGTTGGAATGTCTAGGTTGCCAATTCTCACTTGCCCCGGGTACCAGACAAAGAATTCTGGGTGGCGCTAAGTATAGGGACCGTTCACATTGCAACAAATCCCTGGGACATGTTGCAGAACTTATTAGCTGTTTCCATACTCCGGGGAGGGGTTATCAGCTGTATCTAAACATGAGAACAGCTTCCCTGAAGCAAGGAATAAACTGATACTGTGGATTTACTGTAGCCTGTAATGGAGATTTTCCAAGTTGAAACTCTCTAGAGAGTTTGTAGAGCAAATGTAGAGTTTTATCTACATTTTCAGCTTCATTTACATTGAAACAAACTCCTGGTACAAGCGAAAAACTTATCAGCTGTTCCTATTTATATCACAGTGGAAACAGCTGATAGAGTCCTTCTTCTTTACTCCCACCATCTCAATAATTTTCTTCACCATCAAATCTCAGAATTTATAAGAAAACTGATCTCTCAAATATCCATAATTCGTAACTCCAATTTCCAATCAAAAAAGGCTTTTCCCTCCTCCATCTTTACATTCATCGTTTCTCCTTTTTGTTCAACTCCTTTTCTCGGACCCGGTTGCACAAAAGCCGGTTAAATTTTAACCGTGATTTATTCCACGAGAACCAATCAGAGAAGCCGCCTTTTCAAAAAAGTTTTGCAAAGTGAGATTGAGGCCCGGTTGCACAAAAGCCTGTTAAATTTTAACCGTGATTTATTCCACGAGAACCAATCAGAGAAAGCGTTTTTGAAAAGACGGCTTCTCTGATTAGTTCTCGTGGAATAAATCACGGTTAAAATTTAATCGGCTATTGTGCAATCGGCACTCACTCTTTCTACACCGGATGCTTTACCACCACGCCCTTTTTCAATAAAATTCTCCACTCAAGTAAACTTTTCCTCAGTTATCTTTTACTCTCTTCACATCAAGGAATATAATAAAGGAAAGAATTGGCTTATACCATAGCCACCTCTATTAGGGGAAATTTACGAATGACTTATCATCACATCTCAACTACTGAACTGATTAACTTGAAATGTTGTATAATAAATTCTTAATTTCCCGAGGATGTATCACTGATATTATTGTTTAATTTTGTAATTGATTACTCAAATTACGATCATTTCTTACTCATATGAAAGAGGATAAGAACTAGTAGTTCTGTGAACAGCAGACCTCACGCAGTATTCTCATCCACAAGTACCTGATTGAAACTATAGACCTTATGGAAATACAGCAATAGACTGGCTTCTCCACAAATCTGTGTAATCACTTGTCAGCTGATTTATAATGAATAATTCTTCAGTCTGATTCTTACTCTTATATTGACGTATGAAGGAGGCTCCTTTTTCCTTTTATATTATCCTTGAAATGCAAAATTTCCAAAAACCTTGTATATACGTCGACGCGCAATTAAAAAAGGAACATATCTGTCAAATCTATAACCGCGTTTCGCCGTAAATGCGCAACATATAAACATATAAACATATGAACATTTAAACATTAAGAGAAATGCCAAACCGTCGACTTGAATCTTAGACATCACTTCGCTCGGTCAATTATATTTCTATTTTCTTCATTTATATCAGCAACCACACTAGCTCAGACCTCAGTGCTCTCAGAAGTGTTCATAGAAGCTTGGATGGACTCAACAACTCTGCTACATTTTTGTGAACTAGCTTTAGCTTCTATACTAGCCTAGCCTAGCTGACTGGCTAGATCCTAGAAAGGAATGTGGCACGTACAGTAATATTGTGCGTGCGTGAGTCTGTGTGCTATAGTGTGAAGTTACCATTGTACTATAGTAGTCGGCTCCAAAAGGAATTCCTTTGCTAGTTAGTCACTACTATATCTATATACTTCTATACTATATATACTTCTACCAAGTTCTAGCTAGTGGTCTAGGGGTAGGAGGTGGGGAACAAAAAAACACTATAGCGAGGTCCACGTTATAGTGGTAGTATCTGATAAACGTTGGTGTTGCTATCATTGTCTATCACTCGACAAAGCAGATAGCGCTTTCCCTTTCTACCTTTGCAACATCACTAGATCGTTTTCTAACAATGTAGAAATAAAATTAATTAACAAAATATTTAATCCCAGTTACGGAAACGTAGAATTAAATCATTGAAAAATATATTTCCTTGACGAATAAAACATCAGTGATTATGTTAAACAAAAATAAACAGTTAATTATGTCATACATGACATCAAAACTCATTCAATTTTATTGAAATATTATTTTGTGAATTGGAAATCTGGTCGCGGATTTAATTATTAAATGTAATTGATAAACGAGACGATCTCCAATGTGCAAAGATGAAACGTGTTAATTGTACACATTTTTTTCTTTTGAGACCTATAATTTTAAATAATAATTTTTTTTGATCAAAAACCCTGAACGACCAAAACTATTACATTTTTCTCTCTCTCTCCCCACCATTACAATATTTTACATAAGATACACCGGTATCATTTCTATCCTAAATAGAAGCGGCACTGGCAAAGCAGAGAATAGGCAACGCTGTTCCACTATCTTTCTCCACTGACATTATAACGTGGACCTCATTATATAGTCTGATTTTTACTCTAATATTGGCGTATGAAGGAGGCTCCTTTTTCCTTTTATATTATCCTTGAAATGCAAAATTTCCAAAAACCTTGTATATACGTCGACGCGCAATTAAAAAAGGAACATATCTGTCAAATCTATTACCGCGTTTCGCCGTAAATGCGTAACATACAAACATTTAAAAATTCAAACATTTAAACATGAAGAGAAATGCCAAACCGTCGACTTGAATCTTAGACCTCACTTCGATCGGTCAATTATATTTCTATTTTCTTCATTTATATCAGCAACCAATCTAGCTCAGACCTCAGTGCTCTCAGAAGTGTTCATAGAAGCTTGGATGGACTCAGAGACTCTGCTACATTTTTGTGAACTAGCTTTAGCTTCTATACTAGCCTAGCCTAGCTGACTGGCTAGATCCTAGAAAGGAATGTGGCACGTACAGTAATATTGTGCGTGCGTGAGTCTGTGTGCTATAGTGTGAAGTTACCATTGTACTATAGTAGTCGGCTCCAAAAGGAATTCCTTTGCTAGTTAGTCACTACTATATCTATATACTTCTATACTATATATTTCTACCAAGTTCTAGCTAGTGGTCTAGGGGTAGGAGGTGGGGAACAAAAAAACACTATAGCGAGGTCCACGTTATAGTGGTAGTATCTGATAAACGTTGGTGTTGCTATCATTGTCTATCACTCGACAAAGCAGATAGCGCTTTCCCTTTCTACCTTTGCAACATCACTAGATCGTTTTCTAACAATGTAGAAATAAAATTAATTAACAAAATATTTAATCCCAGTTACGGAAACGTAGAATTAAATCATTGAAAAATATATTTCCTTGACGAATAAAACATCAGTGATTATGTTAAACAACACAATATGTTAAATAAACAGTTAATTATGTCATACATGACATCAAAACTCATTCAATTTTATTGAAATATTATTTTGTGAATTGGAAATCTGGTCGCAGATTTAATTATTAAATGTAATTGATAAAACGAGACGATCTCCAATGTGCAAAGATGAAACGTGTTAATTGTACACATTTTTTTCTTTTGAGACCTATAATTTTAAATAATAATTTTTTTTAATCAAAAACCCTGAACGACCAAAACTATTACATTTTTCTCTCTCTCTCCCCACCATTACAATATTTTACATAAGATACACCGGTATCATTTCTATCCTAAATAGAAGCGGCACTGGCAAAGCAGAGAATAGGCAACGCTGTTCCACTATCTTTCTCCACTGACATTATAACGTGGACCTCATTATATAGCAGAGTGGCTTCAAAAGGAATTCCTTTGCCACTATAGAATTCTATCCTAGAAGTAGAGTGGTTTAGAGGCAGGAGATGGGTAGAGGGCGAAAAACACTAAAACTACGAAGAAGAAGAAGAAGAAGAAGAAGAAGAAGAAGAAGAAGAAGAAGAAGAAGAAGAAGAAGAAAAAGGAGAAGTAGAATTCAGTCGGCGGCTATAGTCAAAGGATGAAGATTAAAGAGAGAGAGAGTGTGTGTGTGTGTATGTGTGGGTGGGTGTTGGATGTATAGTAGCCTTCATAGATATACTGTACTATATGTAACATAGTATATGCCAGTATATAAGTGCTAAACATAGATATAATGTTTTCAAATCATCCATAATCCAGAATCTACTAGCGTAGACCAATATAGGTATAGTTCAAACTATGCTGGTGCTAACAGCCTATGAGACTTGGAGAAGGAGTAGAAGAAGATGTGGGAGAAGAAGAAGAAGTAGGAAAAGAACATGAAGAAGAAGAAGAAGGAGAAGAAGAAGAAGAAGAAGAAGAAGAAGAAGAAGAAGAAGAAGGATGGAAAGAAAGCTCTCACGGCTTCTCTTCTAGGACAGTTCATTGTAGCTCATGGTGGCTTCAGATTGGAATGCATCCTCATTATAGTAGTTGAAAGAGGAGGAGGAGAGGAAAAAGAATATGGGAAAGAAGGAGAAGAAGATAGGTCGCAAAGAAGGACCAGAAAGACCAGAAGTGGATGAGGTGGGTATTAGAAGAAGATGAAGAAGAAGAAGACGAGGAGAAGATGAAGTTGAAGAAGAAGGAGAAGAAGAAGAAGAAGAAGAAGAAGGTGAGGGAGAAGTAGGAGAGGAAGGAGAATTGTTAGACCTCCATTACGATTTCAAACTTAGATGAAACTGTAAAGAATGGAAGATGTAGTGTTTATTATTGTTGTATTTATAATATTATCAGCTGTCCTAAAGAGTTGAGTTTGTTATAGTAATTGAAATAAACACTCACTAAGAACACATTCGCTAAAGAGTTATTACTAATATTTTATATTTATATTTTATACTCTTTACAACTTTACATAAAAAAGATGGAGGAGGAGGAGGAGGAGAAAAGGAAGATGTAGAAGAAGAAGAAAGAAATAGACCCGAAGAGTAGAGGAAAAAGGACAAGAAGATAGATCACAAAGAAGGAGATAGACCATGACTGGAGGAGGTGGATGGTAGAAGAATAACAGGTGGAAAAACCAAAAGTGAGAATAAAAAAAAGAAAAGAAAGGAGAAGAAGAGTACGAGGAGGAGGAGAATCAGAAGTAGACGAAGAATCAGGAGATGAAGAAGTAGGTGAAGAAGAAGCAGGAGAAGAAGGTAATGTGGAAGAGGAAGAATTAGTAGACGAAGGAGAATCAGGAGAAGAAGAAGAATTGGGAGATGAAGAAGTAGTAGAAGAAGAATTAGGAGATGAAAGAGAAGTGGAAGAGGAAGAAAAAAATTAGTAGAAGAAGCAGCAGGAGAGTTGAAGTAGGATAATGAAGAAGATGAAGAAAGAAATAGACCCGAGGAGTAGAGGAAAAAGGAGAAGAAGATAAAGCACAAAGAAGGAGATAGACCATGACTAGAGGAGGTGGATGTTAGAGTAAGAATAAGATGTTAGATGTAAGAATAAGAGGTGGAAAAACCAAAAGTGAGAATAAAAGAAGAAAAGAGAGGAAGAGAAGGAGGAGAAGAAAAGTACGAGGAGAAGGAGGAGAATCAGAAGTAGACGAAGAATTAGGAGATGAAGAAGTAGGAGAAGAAGAAGCAGGAGAAGAAGGTAATGTGGAAGAGGAAGAATTAGTAGACGAAGGAGAATCAGGAGAAGAAGAAGAAGGAGAAGAAGAAGAAGAAGAAGAAGAAGAAGGAGAAGAACAAGAAGGAGAAGAAGAAGAAGTAAGATGGGAAGAAAGCTCTCACGGCTTCTCTTCTAGGACAGTTCATTTTAGCTCATGGTGGCTTCAGATTGGAATGCATCCTCATTATAGTAGTTGAAAGAGGAGGAGGAGAGGAAAAAATATGGGAAAGAAGGAGAAGAAGATAGGTCGCAAAGAAGGACCAGAAAGACCAGAAGTGGATGAGGTAGGTATTTGAAGAAGATGAAGAAGAAGAAGAAGAGAAGAAGAAGAAGTAGGAGAAGAAGAAGAAGAAGAAGAAGAAGAAGAAGAAGGTGAGGAGAAGTAGGAGAGGAAGAAGAATTGTTAGACCTCCATTACGATTTCAAACTTAGATGAAACTGTAAAGAATGGAAGATGTAGTGTTTATTTGTTGTATTTATAATATTATCAGCTGTCCTAAAGAGTTGAGTTTGTTATAGTAATTGAAATAAACACTCACTTTAGAACACATTCGCTAAAGAGTTATTACTAATATTTTGTATTTATATTTTATATTCTTCACAACTTTACATAAAAAAGATGGAGGAGGAGGAGGAGGAGGAGGAGGAGGAGGAGGAGGAGGAGGAGAAAAGGGAGATGTAGAAGAAGAAGAAGAAGAAGAAGTGCGAGAAAGAATAGGAAAAAGTAGACGAACTAGATAAAGAATATGTGTGGTCACTGTAGTGTAGTGGAAGATGAAGGAGTAGAAGATGACGAAGAAGAAGAAGAAGAATATGATGAAGAGAAAGAAGAAATAGAAGATGATCATGAAGAAGAAGATGATGAAGAAGAAGAACTAGTGCGGTCGTGAGAGTTTTGTTATTGCCGTTGGAATGTGGCCGTCGGTGAGAGAAGAGGGGGAATGTACCACTTCAAAAAGAGAAGTAGAGAACGAAGTGGAAAGGAGAGGAATATAGGGTTATATGTGGGAGAGGAAGAGAGATAGACAGAGAGAGCGTTGTAAAAAGGAGAGGCAAAGTACACTTACATCTTCACTCCAGCATGTTACTGGAAGGATGGCAAATATAATACTGAGAAGAAGGAGGAATTCTTCTCCAGTGGACGACAAACTGGAACTCAAAACTCTTGCAAAAGATTGAAACTTATGGTGAAATCACCTTTGAACCGTCAGCATTTCTTGGGAATAAGCTCAATGCTTTTCATTCAACCAATCCTTATGAGTGGAATACGAAATGCTGGTAGGTTAAAGGGAATTTACCTCCAGGGTGTTCTGAGAAATTCGCAGTCTGTCCTTTCTGAAAATTCTGGACTAATTGCTTCTAATTTTAGATCTCGGAATTCCAGAACGGGGCTTTCCAGAATCGTTCCAGATCTTTCTGGAAATTTCGGAATGATTGCTTCTAATTTTAGATCTCAGAATTCCAGAATCGTTCCACATTGTCTGGAAGTTATACCACTAGTTAGAATATTTTTCACCTGCTGAAAAACCCACGGGTTTAGCAGGACCCAACATTGTAAAAAATTATTTTCCAATAAAATTGGATTGATTGATTGATATTAGGGAAAAATAGCTATAAAATACTGTAGTTTGAATGGGCGAATTAGTATAATGGAAATCAAACTTTAAATAGTTTGAATGGTCCGAAAATAGTTTTGAATGGGCGAATTTAGCAAGAATTTTCTGAAGTGATGGAGTTTTAGGAGTAGTTTCCAGTTTGGACAAGGATCCTCATGATTATAAAGCTCTGGAAAGACTATCAATCGTCTATTGTGCAAGAAGTATATTAATATATTATTAGATATTCTTTATTTACCGACGATGGTTATAGGCCTACTTTTTTCGCTTATCAATCCTATTATATTAAGCGAGCAATTTCTGTATATATCTGGTTATTTTTATATCTGGTTATTTTTATATCTGGCTATTTTTATATCTGGTTATTTATGTTTTACGGATCTCGAAAATTAGCTTATCAATCCTATTATATTAAGCGAGCAATTTCTGTATGTATCTGGTTATTTTTATAACTGGTTATTTTTATGTTTGGCTATTTTTATATCTGGTTATTTATGTTTTACGGATCTTGAAAACGGCACTAACGATTTTCACGAATTTTGGAACATAGTAGGTTTATGATATAAAGATTCGATTGCACTAGGTCTCATTCTTTGGAAAACTCGCTGAACGACAATAAAAGGATAATTAATGGAAAACAGATGATAATTTCGTCGTCTCTCGATAACAGAAGATGCGTGTGCCTGTGTGGGATAGAGCACTACCTCCGTAAACAAAGCCTTAGTGCATTCGTGTGACGTAAGCACAGGTAGGGATCCTACACCAATAAAAACACTAGCTGGCTGATATAGATCACCTGAAATCAACGAATTTTTATTGGTGTAGGAGCCCTACCTGTTCTGACGTCACACGAATGCACTACGGCTTTGTTTACGGAGGTAGTGGATAGAGACAGAATTATTTACAGCTGTGTAATCATAATCAATCAGAGAGAAATTTTATCTAGCTAGACAATTTAATCAATTTGATCAACATAATCTGATTTGTTGACATGATAAGTTAATCCTCCTAAACTAGAGTATATCATGATTTTCAAAGTTGATCATTATTTGACAATTTTAAGTGATTAGTGAGTGTTATTTTGTTATTTGATTTGGTTTGTATATAATCTAAATTATTTTTTTTGTTTACAAATGTTTGAAAAGAAAATTGAACCTGAATTCAAGTGTATGGAACATAACCTACTTTCTGGACTATTTATAGTGATAAGTTAATCCTCCTAAACTAGAGTATATCATAATTTTCAAAGTTGATCATTATTTGACAATTTTAAGTGATTAGTGAGTGTTTTTTTGTTATTCAATTTGGTTTGTATATAATCTTAATTATAATTTTTTGTTTTCAAATGTTTGAACAGAAAATTGAACCTGAACTCAAGTGTATGGAACATAACCTACTTTCTGGACTATTTATAGTGTATGAATCAAAATTCGGGAAAGAATCAGTTTTGGGCTGTGCCTGTTAGTACTTCCCCAATCATTTTAAAGAATTGTGTTTGGTTTATCAAAAGTCAATAAATAAATAACGAGCGAAGCTCGGTGCCCCGATATTTGATTATAATTTGAATAATCAGAATAAATTTATATAATGTATAACGAAAATCCAAATTAAATGCTGTAATGTACCTCGATCCCCGAAGACTTCTGCTACTGCAAATATTGACAACAGGGTAAACAGCTAGATGAAAATTATTATATTACTAGCCGTCAGGCTCGCTTCGCTCGCCATATCCGTCAAGCCAGACGTTTAGTCTGGACGTTATTTGAACGTTTTTGGTCCGGTAGATTTCTAGTTCTGCGAGTGAGTGAGTGAGTGAGTGAGTCAGTCAGTCAGTGAGTGAATGAGTGCCATTTCGCTTTTATATATATACTAGCCGTCAGGCTCGCTTCGCTCGCCATATCCGTCTAGCCAGGGGGCTCCGCCCCCTGGACCCCCGACTGGATCGTCCAAAAATGAGATCAGCGGGCTTGCTTCGCTCGCCTGCATGTAGACCTCAGAGGAACCTCTGTACCGAATTCTGGACCCCCGACTGGATTGTCCAAAAATGAGATAAGCGGGCTCGCTTCGCTCGGCTACATGAAGACCTTAGCGGAACCTCTGTACCGAATTTGAACGTATTATGTCAATTTGATCTCGAAAAACACCTGTTACTATATCGGCGTATCTTTGGCAAACAAAATTCTTCCACCTCTGCTAAACCTGTGTACTGATTTTTTTTCAATATATTTCCATCAATTATTATTGAAAAAGGTGAGGAAACGCAGAAAAGCTGAGAAAACGCTTATTTTGGCTAACTGGATAAATTAGTATTTAGGAGGTCCTGGATAAATGCATTTATTCTTCAACTTGGTGCCAACCTAACAAAGTCAACTCAACTTAATGCCAACCTGACAAAATTATTAATTTAGTTGCCAGTTAACAACTGTTTCGAAGAGGTACTCTCTCTAGATTATAGTTCTATATTAACATATGGTATGGACATTTCAATTATAATTTTAAGATATTGGAATAAGAAGAATATACATGCTAAAAGAACTTTAAACCCTTAAAAACCACCCTTAGAGTTGAAATATCGCCAAAAGATTTCTTAGTGCGCCTCTAAAGGGCCAACTGAACATACCTACCAAATTTGAACGTTTTTGGTCCCGTAGATTTTTAGTTCTGTGAGTGAGTGAGTGAGTGAGTGAGTCAGTCAGTCAGTCAGTGAGTGAGTGCCATTTCGCTTTTATATATATATATAGATATTACAAGCAGGTAACTTGTGCTCCGCAAGGGTCTAATTAATAACTTGACATAATGAAATATTGAGTATATGATCATCCTCATACAAATAGATTGGATCTATAGTTCCATGCTGATATTGAGAGGTTTGAAAACTGTAACAATTAATTGAACAATTATTTACAATTGAAACACAATTTGATTGGGATTTTATCTTACGTAAATTTTGTATCACAAATTGAATTAATTTTTCTGTTTATTAAAATTATAATCAATTGATAGACAAAAGAGAAAATAGGCCTATAACCATCGTCTGTAAATTAAGAATCTTTATGCAGAACTTTAAGTTAATTAGTTCAGTAGTTCAGACGCGATGATGCGTCAAGCATGTATTTCATATCCCGTACATGTATGAGCCTATTTCTTCTATGCATGATATATATTATGGTATAGATATAGATAGAAGGAGAATAAGAAGATAGAAGATGAAACTGTTGAATACATACTATTTTATCAATGGCGTTTTATTCAATAATTCATGAGCGGTTGAAGTTTGCCCGCTATTGAACTTTGACAAGAAAATAAATTTTTCTTTTTCTTTCTAAAATATTCCAACAAAAACCACTAAATCATGGAACTTTTATCAGGCTTTTTGTACTCAAGTTTTATTATGTTATTTGAATTGAATCCATGCGATTATTCAAACAAAAACAAACTACCATTCTAGCCGAGATAAACTTTAACCCTAGAATCTAATACCATGCACATTTATTTCGCTATAGCCTATCAACTTTTGCAAAATTTCTCATCTCTTTTTTTGACCTATTATTTATTATCGAGAGGTCTGATAAAAATGAACAGAATTGGATTATCACTTCAAAGACAAAAGATATTTCATTTTCCCCAAAAATATTCATGTTTAATGATAGAAAGATAATAGAAATTGAAGACTCTAGGCACTATTTTCTGATGAAATCAGTGTGACAAGGCCTTTCATATCACTAAAAATCTGGTGTGGCGCACTCAAAAACTTTCCTTGCCGTTATGAAAATTGATCAACTGACGCTAGTGTTAACGCGCATCTCAAGTCTACTATTCAAAGATCTAAGCCAGCTAGTGACAGGACAATAACGCTGCAGACACATGAAGTATGCAATCTCTTCATAGTGAATGATTTAATAGAATCAACACTTGCCAACAGTCTGCAAATTGAATAATCTTATTTTCTCGAACTTCGAGCTTATTTTCAATTTTAGGTAGAAATGTTACTGAACATTAATTGTAGTGATTTTTATGCTCAATCTTTTCCACTTGAAATTTTTTGTTTAAATTGTATCTGAAGCTTGATAATTGGGAATCTAAAATCAAACTTTGCATAGATGGGGCGGAGCTCCTGAAATTTTTACAGATATGGGACTTGTGGCAGTTGATAGAGCTTATCAATGACTTTTTAGGCATAAATTTGATCAAAATCGTTGAAGCCGTTTTCGAGAAAATCGCGAAAAACCCTGTTTTTGACAACATTTTCGCCGTTTTAGCCGCCATCTTGAATCGCATTTGATTGAAATTGTTCGTGTCGGATCCTTATAGGGAAAGGACCTTAAGTTCCGAATTACAAGTCATTCCATTAATTGGGAGATGTTATATAGTGTACACAGACGCACATATACACTCATACACACACACACACACACACACACACCACACACACACCACACCACACACACACACACACACACACACACACACCACACACACACACACACACACACACCACACACACACACACACACACACACACCACACACACACACACACACACACCACACACACACACCACACACACACACACACACACACACACACACACACACACCACACACACACACACACACACAACACACACACACACACACACACACACAACCACACACACACACACACACACACACACACACACACACACACACCACACACACACACACACACACACCACACACACACACACACACCACACACCACACACACACACACCACACACACACACACACACACACACACACACACACACACACACACACACACACACACACCACACACACACACACACACACACACACACACACACCACACACACCACACACACACACACACACACACACACACACACACCACACACACACACACACACACACACACACACACACACACACACACACACACACACACACACACACACACACACACACACACACACACACACACACACACACACACACACACACACACACACACACACACACACACACACACACACACACACACACACATACAGACCAATACCCAAAAACCAATTTTTGGACTCAGGGGACCTTGAAACGTATAGAAATTTGGAAATTGGGGTACCTTAATTTTTTCGGAAAGCAATACTTTCCTTACCTATGGTAATAGGGCAAGGAAAGTAAAAATTATTGTTTAGATGTAGAACTACGATTTTGCATGACTTGTTTAACAAAACATAATACAAATTACGTTCTAGCCTAACAAAATAATTACCAGTAAAAGTAAAATAACATGATGAATCATATACAGACTGAAGAGTTTTACAATAATATTGAGCAGAGAAAAATGATGAAATAAGTGAATATTGAGATATTACTGTAATATCCACATCACTAAAAATTATTGTGTAGTTGTAGAATTTGTAGATATAAAAAAGAAAATCTTTAATTTGTAGATTAAGTTTAAGAATTTGTAGATTTTTTAGAGTTTGTAGATTTCAACAAAACAAAATTCAACTTTCTTTCTAGCCTTGAAAATAATTACCAGTAAGAGTAACATAACATGATGAATCATATAGGTATAGACCGAACAGTGTTAAAATAAAATTGAGCAAAAATATGCAAATATTGAGGTATTGCTGTAATGTTTTCACATGAAACGGTGAAGTTTTGACCTTTAGATGTCCATTCTCAGAGAGGGTATCAAAAACGACCCTTATCTATCATTTATAACACTTATCTCTCCTCATACCCTATGAGATTGATTGATTGATTGAGTAGGTACTTTATTTATGTAGATTATAATATATACTGGCTTATACACTTATATACAATAGCTTACAATACAGCAAAATTAAAGATGAATTTACATAATATAGACTAAGAAAATAATTATTGAACTGTATATGATATGAAAAGCAATTTGTAATATAATAACTATAAATAATTATATTGTTATGCATCTACATAAATTGGCGGAGCTTTGGACATATCAATGTCCATTCTTCGGAAAGAATATTAAAAATATCCTCCCCACTAACTCTCTACCAAAGAGAGGGAGAGAGGGAGAGAAAGAGAGCTATAATAATGGAAGAGAGAGAAAACCAAAGGTTAGGAAATAAGTTGTATCAAAGTAAGGTAGATAGCTAGAACAAGGTAGAGTGAGATGGAGAATATTATTGGAAGCGAGAGGAGAGAATAAGAAACTAAGTTGAAGTGAAGAGAAGTGGACCTTGTATGGATGGACCAAAAAACAGGAACAAAACTAGAGAACCAAGCAAGCCTTGACTTTTTAGAGTCTAGTAGAACCTTGTGCAAGATAATATAGCAACATATTTACGAACCTACATAGTTTAAAACACGATATATACTGGTTGCAAAATCATGATAAATCATTTCTCCGAAAAACTCAAAAAACTCTTTGACTCACATAAAAGGTTGAGAATTGTTTTTGGTGTATTTACGTTCAGTTCACCAAAAACCTCAAAAACTTTTTGACTCACAAAAAAGGTCGAAAATCGTTTTTGGAAAATTTACGTAATTTTAGCAGATCAAATCTTATCGATTACTGATAAAACTAAAAAACTCTCTGGCTCAACTCACACTTACGCGACTCAGGTCGAGAATAGACTCGACTCTAGTGTTGAGAGCATGTGTTTTCAAATGGTAACGTCGCGGAGACTAGAATCGACTGGTCTGAGTGTCACCATTTGGAAACACATGCTCTCGACTAGAGTCGAGTCTCTTCTCGACCTGAGTCGCGTAAGTGTGAGTTGAGCCTTTGACTCACGAGAAAAGACGAAAATTGTTTTTGGTAAATCTATGTTCAGTTCAACGTAAAACTCAAAGACTCACGAAAAAGGTCAAATATTGTTTTTGGAAAATTCACGTCATTTCAACAGATCAAAAATCTTATCAAGTACTGATAAAACTCAAAAACTCATTGGCTCACGAAAAAGATTGTATATTGTTTTTGGTAAATCTACGTTATATTAGCAGATCAAATCTTATCAAGTACTGATAAAACTCAAAAAACTCTTTAGCTCACGACAAAATTTGAATATTGTTTTTAGATAATCCACGTTTTTTTTTGCAGATCAAATTTTATCAAGTACTGATACTTTTTGCTGAATGATTAGGCTAGTCAATTCTCCGAAGAACCAGTTATAGTTCTCAGTTACAAGAACCAGTTACAATTCTCCAGTTATAGTGAATTGTTGCCGAAAAATTCACGTTATTTTAACAGATCAAACTTTATCAAGTAGCCTACTGATTGATACACTTCTCTCTCTAAACGCTGATACTTGAATAAAATACTAACCAATAATTGTCTTCTTGTATCAATTACATTTTGTGAGTCTATAAAAGTATATAATATAATAAAGGAAGGAATAGGCTTATGCACATACGGGAAACTCACGAGTAAAGCATCACGTCTAAACTATGTTTCACTGAAATATGTTATCATTGTCAAAGATTCATGTTTCTTTGATAGAGCAAATTTCATCAGGTATTGATTCATTTTGAAGGTCTATGAAATTAGATACTTTTACTCTACTTTTACTTTACTTAATACTTGTTTATCTCGAGCAGAATGCACATAATTTTCCTGAGAACTCAATTAATTCACTGCAATACCAAAATTATGCGATATTTTGTAAATTTTGACAGAGAAAATATCACCAGATATTGACATATTTTGTTGGTCTTGAAACGTATAGAAAAATAATTGATTCGAATATCATGGTGTTGCTACTTGTGTTCTGTTACTGGGGCAGAGAGCTCTAAAGGCCGTTTGAGCTCTAAAGCTTTGGCCCAGAGAGCTCTAAAGCTCTCTAGGGCCGTTTGCACAGTCAAAGCTTAAACTGAATTTAATAAGCTGGTGGTTTAAACTCAAAATGAATCATATTATAACAAACGAGACTTGATACAGATTCAATCCAGTTTAAAATAAAATTTAGTTTAAACTGTCACTGTGCAAATATCCTAAATAATCAAATCTCTCACTGCAATGTTCAAATATTATTGTTGAATTTTGGATATTCTACGTTATTTTAGAAGATTTCGTGGATAATCTGGATGAAGTCGAAGTTCAGTTTCATTTGCCATTTCTATTTGATCCCAAAAAGTGTCAGTTGATTTTTTTTTTAATTTTGATTGTCAGATTCAGTGCCGGTTGCACAAAAGCCGGTTGAATTTTAATCGTGATCAACTTCACGAGAGCCAATCAGAGAAGCCTTTTTGAAACAACCTTCTCCGATTGGTCCTCGTGAAATTAATCACGATTAAAATTTAACCGGCACTTGTGCAACTGGGCCTTAAAGTTTGTATTTTTCACGAGTACAACATTAAAAATTTGAATATTGTAATATTTAATGATTGTTAGCTGAGGTTTGTCACCATTTTTCCTGCTTTATATGAATGTGGTTACTAACAATTACTACTTAACCACAAGTTTCCTGTGTCCCAGATATTGTCCATTCACCTTATGACCTTAATTATTTGATAAATACCCAGGACAAGATTGATCACTACTTGCGGTCTATATTATTACGTTAAGAACTGAACTAAACCGAACTCAACTTAAATAGAATAAATTAGGTATCGCGTATTAACGATTACTTCGAATTTTAACGACAGGCAAATCAAGGATTCATCTTGCTTTCTATATTGAGGTCCACGTTATAATGGCAGTGGAGAAAGATAGGAGAACAACGTTGCCGATCCTCTGTCTTGTCAATGCTTTCTATGGAGGGTAACTGATACCGGTTTATTGATGTAATATTAACTGTTCATTCTCGTTTAAAATCTATATAATTATATAAAAAATGCGAAATGGCACTGACTGACTGACTGACTGACTGACTGACTCACTCACTCACTCACTCGCATAACTAAAAATCTACCGGACCAAAAACGTTCAAATTTGGTAGGTATGTTCAGTTGGCCCTTTAGAGGCGCACTAAGAAATCTTTTGGCAATATTCCAACACTAAGGGTGGTTTTTAAGGGTTGAAAGTTCGTCTTTTAGCATGTATATTTTTCGTATTCTCTTAATTATAATTGAAAAATACCCATACCATATGTTAATATAGAACTATAATCTAGAGAGAGTACCTCTTCGAAACAGTTGTTAACTGGTAACTAAATTAATAATTTTGACAGGTTGGCATTAAGTTGAGTTGACTTTGTTAGGTTGGCACCAAGTTGAAGATTGAAATGCATTTATCGCGGAAAATTTTATTGGGCACTGATACTTCAATCAGAGCTATTCCTGGGAATATTATATTACTAGCCGTCAGGCTCGCTTCGCTCGCCATATCCGTTTAGCCAGACGTTTAGTCTGGACCCTCGACTGGATCGTCCTAACATATGATAAAAATGCTCAAATGAAGAATGCAGGCGAGCGAAGCGAGCCTGCTGATCTCATTCTTGGACGATCCAGTCGGGAGGCAGAGCCCCCTGGCTAGATGGATATGGCGAGCGAAGCGAGCCTGACGGCTAGTCTAATATAATCTATAGTCTAATATAATCCAGTCTATAGTCTATAGATTAGATAATCTATCTAAATATAGAATAGATAATCTATTCTAGTCTATAGTCTAATATAATCTATATTATAATCCTATATAAGGATTAAGTTTTTAATATTTTGTTAATAACTTTGGTCTAAACGCAGCTTAAAAGAAGACCATTCAAGTTTGAATTAATTAGTAGGATTAAAGCAAGCTGTGGTCGTATTTTGCCTACTTTAATGTGTTAAATTCCGAGTTTAAACCAACAGCTATTTCAATTCAATTCTTTTATTTCATTTCACAA
The DNA here is from genome assembly GCF_014356525.2 of Nilaparvata lugens. Lineage (NCBI taxonomy): Eukaryota > Metazoa > Arthropoda > Insecta > Hemiptera > Delphacidae > Nilaparvata > Nilaparvata lugens. Next base: position 63,337,185 of record NC_052510.1, read on the forward strand.
TCGCAATATCTTATGATTATGAGAGAGAATCAACAAGATAAACCCAAAACTGTTTCTCTCCATAATTTTGATGAAAATAGTCCAAATAATAAACAAATGTTAAATATTGACATTATTTATCTATTGTGTTAAAATTATTATTTATTGATTAAATGTTATGTAAACATTTAATTCAATGTATAGCATTTCGCGTTTGAACCACTAGCTGATCCAATCCAATTTGAACTTGCATGGAGCAATTTATCGTGAACCCCGTCTAAGGAACCGACCCCTAAATCGAGGAACGTGCCCCAACTGTTGTTAAACCACGGTATACCGTTATGGTTCAGGTTTATTTCCAGGTGTTAACCTAGCGCCGCAGTGCAGGATGGTTTCTTACAGCTTGGCGTTGTTGTCATTCGAGATGGGTGTCTGGCTTGGAAGTGTTTCGGCCGCATTGCAGGATGACTGTTAACGGTTGCCGGAAGATCAACAGCTGGATTTTTTTCGTTATTTTTTGTGATAGAGAAATTGTGATTGCAGATTCGTTCTCAGCGACCCCAAGTTTAGCCTAAAGGCTCAGAATGTCAACAATGTTTTTAAATAATTAAAAATCATCATGAAAAGTCATTAATATGGTAGTAAACCATGTTTCTGGAAACTTTTTACTGGTGACTGGAGTTATTATTGACACACAAAAATAAAAATAGTCGTGAGAAAGAAAACTGCTGATGAACGCGAATAAGACCGTCACTCCATTGTTCTATTGTCTCGGCTGCTTGGCTGAGCCTGGCTGGAGGGATCAAATAACCGACTGGTTTGTTCTTTCGTCTGTCTGCTAGGCGTAACTACGCCGACCATTGCTGGGTGGGAGGTGTTACTGCGGCCGCTCGCATTCCCACCAACGCTGCTATTATTTGCTGTCTCAGCGCCTAGTCCGATTCAGCCAAGCAACCAGCCTGCACTGCGGAGCTAGGTTTACAGCTGGTGCATAGAAGATGCATCTCTCAGAGCAGCTGTCTTTATCTACAGGTGATACTAGGGCACGTTCCCACGCAGCTGCCACTCTAAATCCTCTCCTTTTCTGTCTTTATCCTCTCCTCTTCCTTCTCCTTCTCCTCCTCCTCACCTTCTCATCAACCCTTCTACTCTATCCTCCTCCTACAACTACTCCTCCTTCCCTCCTCGCCGTCCTCCTCATCTTCTCCTCGTCTTCCTCGTCCTCCTCATCCTCCTCCTCATCCTACTCAACCAACTCCTCCTCCTCCTCCATTTCTTCTTCTCCACCAACTCTTCTTCTCCTTTATCTTCTTCATCTTCTTCTTCCTATTATCCATCTGCCAGTTTTCCGTTTTATCCTCTCCTTCTCATCACCCTCCTCCTCCAATCCTCTCCTTCTCTGTCTTCATCCTCTCCTACTTCTCCACCTCATCCTCCTTCACCTCCTACTCCTCCATCTCCAGCACCTCCTTTATCTTCTTAACCTTTTTCTTCCTATTATCCATCTGCCAGTTCTCCTTTTTATCTTCTCCTTTATCTTCTCCTCTCCTTTTTATCTTATACCAAAGCTGGAGACTTGTCTGCAATAATATAGATACTGTATATACCAACACCGCCTTTGGAACAAAGAAAATTGTACCTACAGTTTGTGTGTGTAGACCTGCATTTGCGACACAGGGTTTTAAAAAAGTTGTGCTTGTATGTATGGTTCAATTGAAACTGGTGTGTTTTAATTGGCAGCAGTAACTTATTGTGGATTTTAACAATACATCTCTAATTTGATTAGGTATCTAATCAGGGAATTTATGTTTCAAATTCCACTATCAACTCAAGCCGATAGTCCTAGTAGTTGTTTTTGGTGAAGCTATGTGACGCTGGAAGTCTCTCATACTGTGCCGTTCTTACACTTCACCCCAAACAAAACAATAATAAAAGACAGTAGTCGACAGTAATCGGCTTGAAATTTGGAATAAAGAAAAGATAGCATAAGATTGTATAGGGTGTTTAGGTTTCAAATTTCACTGTTAACTGAAACCGATAGTCCTAGTAGTTGTTTTTGATGAAGCTATGTGACGCTGAAAGTCTCTCATACTGTGCCGTTCTTACACTTCACCCCAAACAAAACAATAATAAAAGACAGTAGTCGACAGTAATCGGCTTGAAATTTGGATTAAAGAAAAGATAGAATAAGATGGTATAGGGTGTTTATGTTTCAAATTTCACTGTTAACTGAAACCGATAGTCCTAGTAGTTGTTTCTGGTGAAGCTATGTGACGCTAGCAGTTTCTCATACTGTGCCGTTCTTACACTTCACCCCAAACAAAACAATAATAAAAGACAGTAGTCGACTGTAATCGGCTTGAAATTTGGAATATGAACAACTACACCATGGTATATAGTTATTGGTATTTTTAAAGTATATTGATTTAAAGTATATTTTGTGTCTCTAGTCTCTACTTTCGTTATAAAGCCTTTTCGTTTCAATTGCTAGTTATTATAAGGATTTTTTCAAAGCAACTCTCACCTAGAAATTTTATAATTAGTTTTTCTTCTCTCATGTATATGCATGTATGTGTAATATTGTATTATGAACATTTTATTTTTATTTTTGCTCGTGTATGTATGTGTATGAGTAAATTATTGTTTGTTTTCTTTTGGGCAAAATTTGGCAATATCTTCTTGTGCTATCTGCTATCTTCTCTCTATGGTATCACAAACTGGTTCCAAGTTATCCTATTCTTAGCTTTATTCTGGATTTCTGCTTTCTACATTCCTAGATAACTAATACGATGAAAAAAATTACGGGAAAAATATACGAATACTTTAAATGGAGTGAAAATATGTTGATAATGCATATTATAATAAATTATCAATAAGGAAATAAATTTATTCTTTTATCGTAAGCCATATTCTAGAGTGGGTTTCAATTTTTTTAGGTAGATTAGAGTTATTCTATTTGTGACATTAAGTTGAGATAATTTTGAATTTTGATTAATTTCAATGTTAAATTTCAAACAAGGATAAATACCTCAGTGATACAGTTAGATAATGCAAAGCTCAAACAGGAAAACTCCTTACTCCAAAACTAAAAATACCAACAAGTTTTAGCATTCTTTATCACAATAATGTTGAAAAAATAAAGTTGAAAAAAACATGATCAAGACTAAAATAATAAATACATAATACCCGAACACTTGATCTGGATCTAGCGAGGAAAACTAACTTATAAATTGAAAACAGGAGTTTGTACTAAAGAAACAAATTACTTTTAACATGATTAATAACAGAAGCTTGGACTATAAAAACCAAATTAGTTTTAGGTCTACAGTATTAATCACAAAGATCTTGAAATAGCTCTGCCAAAACTTACAACGCCTATAACAGACGGCTTGACTATGATCTATTGAGGAAAATAAACTGTTAAAAACAGAGCAGAATTGAGCAAAAAATTGATAGCAAACATTTCATCTTGATCTATTAAGGAATATGAACTGTTAAAAAAGAGCAGAATTGAGCGAAAAAATTGTTTGCCAACATTTGAATGAATGATGTAATAGGACGCGGAATACGTCATCAACTATTTTCTGAGAATAGGAGTGCTGGAGTTTTTCCCGGTTTCCTAGAATTTATCTATGACAAGAACGCCGGTGATAAGGCTTGTACTAGACGATAATAAACACTTATCTATTATTGAAGCAGCTTGGGCATTAGATTACAGATAGCAGTTGACGAGTAGTTAGTAGTTAGAGGCAGATTATTTATAAGCGACGTGCTATATCGGTTGAGCTACGTATATGTAAGCACGGTATTTAGATGAAAATATAACCGTGAAAATATAGCTTCTATATACCGTCACAGAATAGCACAGAAGGCTAGCGGAATAGGACTTTCTGTTCATGCGTAATCGAGGTAGTTCCTTTGCCAGATTGCAGGTAGCGCGCAGAACCCTACTCCGGTCTCGCACACCCCCCTTCCGCACTCCGTCCTCACAACAACTCTATCACCCACTCCACTGACAGGTAGTCGCCCCTCACTCCTTCACACTATCACACACACACACACACCACACAGATGCACACACACAGTCAACTCGGCACCAGACACCTGTCAACATGTGAAGCAATTATAGGACTATTGTGATAATAATATTATTCAACCGCCTTCTGTTTTCTTTGCATTTCATCCCAACATTCTCACAGCTGAATCATGACTGTATCATTTATATTACTCTGTGTTCTGTAAGAATGAGAATTCTATGTAAAGAAGAAGTAAAGGAATAAGAAAAAGAGAAGAAAAAGAAGAAGAAGAAGAAGAAGAAGAAGAAAATATGAAGTTTTCAGTTCATCATCTTCTAAATATTTATTATTTTCTATCACTATTGTATAGTATATCTTCATCTTTCTTATCCTCTTCTCCTCCTTCATGATCCACTAATTCTTATTTCTCTCATATGCTACTCCTTCTTCTTCTTTTTCTCTTCCTCCTCGTAGAAGAAGAAGAAGAAGAAGAAGATTTCTCCCTTCTTCTTCCACTGTCTAATCTTCTTCATGTTCTACCACTTCTTATTTCTATCTTGCTACTCCTTCCCATTCTTCTCTTTCTTCAATGAGAAGAAGAAAAAATAAAAAGAAGAAGGAGAAGAAGAGGAAGAATAGAATGATGGAGAAGAGGAGAAGAAAAAGAAGAAGATGAGTAGATGATAAGAATAAAATGACGATTTTGAGTAGAAGAAGAAGAATAAATAATAGAACATGATGACAAAAAGATAATAGTAAGAAGCAGAAGAAGGAGAAAAAGAAGAAGAGCTACAACATGATGATGAAGAAAAATAAGTAGGAGATGAAGAGAATAAGATAACATGAGAAAAGAAGAAGAAGCTGATGTATTACTATTATTACATTCATTTAAACTACATAAGTCACCCAATCCATAATATTTGGTGAAGCTGAATTTTTGCAGGATGTTAGTATACATAATTAATAGCCTGGAATCACAATATACTCATTTTTCTCTCACTTGCTCTATAAGGTCAACTTTTGTAAAGATATCCAATACTCCAGAATCATTACCCGAAAAATGTTGCGTTTTCGGAACTAATTATCAAAACTGCCCTTTTTCACTATCTCGTAACTGGACTATTATTAACTAATGAGCTGTTTAACATGCATTTGAACATGAAGATTCTGAATTTATCACTTTTATACCCTGGCCACCATGGGCGCCGACTTATCAAAATCTTTGGGTGGGCTCATTGGTTAGGGGTCTGGGGAGGGGTTTTTTCCATATAATTGATCAGAATTTTTTGTGGACTCAGCCCCCCAAAATATTTTTTGGGTGGGCTCCACAGCCTACCTACCTACCTACCTACCCAGACCTTATGGAATCGGCATCAGTGCTGGTCACTTTTTTGAAAACTGAGTATCCTACCATTATAATATAATGGAGAACTTCGTTTCTCTGATACCTTTTTGGCTATTTCATTTTGTGTTTCACACAGAAAGGACTTGTCACGGTTGATTATAAGAATCGTTCAATGGTGGGTGTTGAGCTTTGAAAATGCTGCTTTTGTTTATTGAAGCCCCGCTTATGCTGGGGGTGCTACAGGCTGGTTGTTGTCTTGTTGAAGACAGTCTGCTGTTTGTCCTCTTTCTGGATGGTTGATTGTGTTGTGATAGTTTCGTGTTTGCCGTCTTGGTCTCGAGCAATTGACTAAAAGTGAAGAGACTAAGTTACTCGCCAATGTGAATAATCGAGCTTCCGCGATGTCATTTACAGTGTGCTCTTACAAAGGCTGCACAAACAGTGCAGCAAAAATCAAAGGACTGAAGATGTTCCGTTTTTCCAAATCTTTATCAGAAATTTGGATACGTCATACAGGTAAGAAAATTTCATAATTCTCATAATAATATACCGGATGTTTCATGAGTGAGTTTACCAAGTAAGTGTATATTTTAGGAGCAAGTGACCAAGGGAGCAAGAATCTATTCATATCGCTATATTTGATTGAAACTAATACACTGCACATAGGTTGTAAACTTGAAAGAATTTTGAAAATGCTCTCCACTCACTTCAATTAATTTTTTATATCATTTTACAATGTTGAGAGATTTATAAGTAGACCTTTACACTTAGAACAATCTGCATGTATTCTAATTCTCTAGTAATGATTAGCCTTCAATTCTAGCATTTATATTTAGTTGTTAGCCTCTAATTATTCTTAAACTTCAAGGAGCTGCTAGAAAAAACTCAATGTAAAATAATTTGACAAATTTATGACTGAACTTAAGTTTGTGGCCTAAGCCCGACTTAAATAAAACACTGATGTCTCTCTTGCTTGAATGCTTGCTACCATCGGACTCCCCAATGCTTAATGCCCCCAAACAGAAAACTCTAACGGTGTAACATCCGGGTTGTGGGCATATTGTTCCATTCAATTAACCTTGGTAAACTCACACAGAAAACTCACGCAATTCATTAGATGTCAATTAAAGGAAGAAACTTTGTAATCAGAAATCAGACCCATGTTTTCCATTTCGCCAATCAACATTCAATATCATTATTTTATAACAATAATAAACATCATCAACATAATGCAATGCTAATTTTAAGATCTGTTTACCAAGATTAATAATAAATTTGGAGACACATTAGAGCTCGTTTCACTTTCATTGCACTTAATAAAATTATTATTTATTTTATTGTTATAACATATTAATATTTATTATCACGTAATATCATGAAACTTGAGTAGTTTTTTTTTAGTTTATGAATTTCCTACTGGACTGACTGCTAAAAAAAGTATCAGAAAAGAAGAGAAATGAACATCATAACTTGATATTTGACCGAGCGAAGTGAGGTCTAAGATTCATGTCGACGGTTAGGCATTTCTCTTAATGTTTACATGTTAGAATGTTTACATGTTTAAATGTTCAAATGTTTATAAGTTGCGCATTTACGGCGAAACGCGGTAATAGATTTTCATGAAATTTGACAGGTATGTTCCTTTTTAATTGCGCGTCGATGTATATACAAGGTTTTTGGAAATTTTGCATTTCAAGGATAATATGAAAGGTAAAAGGAGCCTCCTTCATAAGTCGATATTACAGTAAAAGTCAGATTAAAGAATTATTCATCATAAATCAGCTGACAAGTGATTACACAGATGTGTGGAGAAGCCAGTCTATTGCTGTATTTCCATAAGGTCTATAGTTTCAATCAGGTGGATGAGAATACTGCGTGAGGTCTACTGTTCACAAAACTGCTAGTAGTTCTGTGAACAGTAGACCTCGCACAGTTATACACCAACTATTCATTTGATCAGATCATGCTTACACAAGATTTAATTATCATATAACGCTCTCCGGAATTTAGCGCGAGAAAACCAGAAGACATCTAGGCGCCCAGACGAGCTGTTATAAGTTCTTTGCATCCTATTTATTAGGATACAATTTATAGTCATGCAATTTATAGTCTTCACAGCTGTTAATTTTTTACCAAGTTACATTGAGATATTGAATTGCATGCTTCATGGCATGCAATTTATAGTCAACTCGACAGCTGATTTATGATGAATAATTCTATAGTCTGATTTTTACTCAAATATTGACGTATGAAGAAGGCTCCTTTTTCCTTTTATATTATCCTTGAAATGCAAAATTTCCAAAAACCTTGTATATATTATGTCGACGCGCAATTTAAAAGGAACATACCTGTCAAATTTCATGAAAATCTTTAACCGCATTTCGCCGTAAATGCGCAACATAAAAACATTTAAACATTGAGAGAAATTCCAAAACCGTCGACTTGAATCTTAGACCTCACTTCGCTCGGTCAACTAGTCCGTTAGTCAATTACAATCATAATATCGGGGACCGAGCTTCGCTCTGGAGTACTGAAGCATAAAAAATGCATTATGAAAGAATAAATTATAATAACATTCATACAGAAATGTTCTATCTAATAAAATTTATCTTTATTTTTCTCGAGCAACTTTGTAAGTCTTCTTCTACAAAAGTACATAGCTTTCAAGTACCACCAACAACTACAATATTTATCTTAATTTTTTTTATAAATTCACTTTTGAACTCTTAGATCTTCCAGAATGCTCGATAATGTGAGGGCATACCGATTTGGAGATAGAGAACTATCATTAATTTGATACTACGAGAAGAGATACTCTATAAGGAATTAATAGATTTAATCACAGAATTAATATAGCAAATTATTATAGAAGATTTCTCTGATTTAATTTGGCAACATTTGAAAAGATGAATGGCTTCAAAGGTTTTCTACTGCAGGTTTTTTATTCAAATTTTTAATTTTTAAGGTTGTCATCCTTTCGTAGTCTTTCAAACAGGCATTCAACCAATCCACTTGTCTTAGAGAATTATCATTTTTTTAGAAGGAATATAAATATTGTAGGGTACTTATAGTATGAATTCATAATCATACGTAGCCTATACTTTTCAATTAATGATTCATTTTTATTAAAAACATTATTATCGGATCATGAAGAGTTTGTTTTCCTTTTCACAAATAAAAAATAAAGAATGAGAGTTTAACAATAAGAGAACAAGTATCATTTGAGAATTCCTCTCACAAATTATAAATGAGAAATATGTGTTTCACAATACGAGAGCAAGTATTCAATACAATTCTCAATTATTGAATTTCTAGAAAAATTGAAGATAAAAATTGTATGAATTGTATGAGATGTTGATGGGACTTGAAAGTTATTTACTTTTTGAGAAAAATACTTACAAAGTTGCTCAATTTAACATTAAAAAGATAGGAAGAATAGATATTTAGAGCACCAATGACGTCACACCGATCATCTGACTCTGATCATTAAAATATTGAGATGCGCGTGGCCAGTACCTTCTATTCTAGGTACCTGGGTACCTAAATAATTTAGATCAAATATGTTAAAGTGACAGAGTTATATTTCATTTCAAATAGGATCCTTAATGAAACCTACTGTCAAATTATTCTTGTAAGAGAAATATTTATGTTTTTATAATTTTCATACACTCTGTAGCCTATAATTAAAAGTTGCCGGTTTCAAAGATTACAATATAATAGTTCTTCAGTGAGTTCTCCAACCCAGGGGGTCACTAGTATTTATCACTACTTTAATGTTATAAGAAATTCCTCACGTCGTGGCAGATTGATGAATGGCGCTGTTCCATTGTGCTACGTTGCACCAGAAGTAATACCTGGCCCTTCACACCCACCACTTGTTCCAGAATCCCCTACACCGACTCTTAATAGATCATCATCCACTCCCCGAAAATATAGAAATATTAGTGCATTGGGTAATCCTCCCGTCTCGCCATCACCAACTTCTCCATCACTCAGCACCCCATCTGGCAAGTTTTGGGTGAATAATGTATCACCATCGCCAAAGCTGAAGTCGGTGAATAGAGCTTTATTTGGTTCATCGAATAAGAGTTTGGAAGAGAAAGTGAAAGTGTTGTCAACGAAGGTTGCAGTCTTGAGAAATAAGTTAGCTAGTAAGAGAGCAACTATTTACAGGTTGAAGAAGCAATTGAAACAAAAAAGGGTTTCTGACTCTCAAAAATTTGCTTTGTTGAATTTCCCCCTCCGAAGTGAAGAAGCTGCTATCGTGTGGAGAATGCAGAAGCATAAAAAAAATCAACCATGGTCGAAAAAGGAGAAGATGATCAGCACAACTCTCTATTTGGTTTCTCCTGCAGCCTATAAGTTTCTCAAACAAATTATGATTTTTCCAGGCATCAGCACTATAAAAGCTTGGATTTCTGAGAAAAACTCCTATAGAACTGGTTTCAACAAAGATCTAATGGAGAGGATCAGAGCGAAGGCTCGGTGCATGTCATCAAAAGAAAAGTCATGTGTTCTTATGTTTGATGATATGGCTATCAAACAGGCCTTGGAGTACTCGACAAACTTGGATATCATAGAAGGATATCAAGATATAGGAAATTATGGCCGTGATTGTCATTTAGGCAAGCAAGCAACAGTTTTTATGATTCGGGGCCTCTATTATCAATGGAAGTTACCAGTTGGTTATTTCATAACTGAGAAAGGACTGTCAGGCGATAAAACTAAAACTCTGTTGCTTGATTGTGTAACGTTTCTCGAAAATGCAGGTCTTGATGTTAGAGCTGTTGTTTGCGACCAGTGTACCACTAATCGTAGTGCATACAAGCAGCTTGGAGTAAGTCCTGCACGGCCATATTTTGAAATGAGTGGAGGACGAGTTGTCCATGCACTTTTCGATGTTCCTCATCTTGTTAAATCAGTTCGAAACAACCTCCTCACACATGATTTTATAATGGATAACAGAGTTATATCATTCAGAGACATCGAGGAGATGTATGCAATTGATTCCAGCAGTGGGTCAACGAGAGCTGCTCACCAGTTGACACCAAGTCATATCTGGCCGAATAGTTTCCAAAAAATGAAGGTTTCGCTTGCAACACAAATTTTCAGTCATACAACAGCAGCTGCTTTGAAAACTGTGGTAGCAACTGGTCAATTGAGAAGTGAGACAGCATTGGATACAGCTGAATTTATTGTGCACATGAATTCCCTCTTTGATGCCCTTAACAGTAAGAAGAAATTATCGAGAAATCCAGACAATTCTGCTCTAAGCAAAGACAATGTTCATGTAAACAGTATTTTGAAGACATCATTAGGGATATTCCAAAAACTCGAAAAAATCAATGCAAAAAAAAAGAGGCCACCGTGCTTTGAAGGATTTTTGTTAACAATAAACTCAGTGTTGTCTCTAATCGATGCTGAGGGAGTGGAATACCTACTCACTTCTCGATTGAATCAGGACCCAATCGAGAACTTATTCTCGTCAATTAGACAAAGGGGTGGATGGAATAGGAATCCAACAGTTCGGGTTTTCAGAGGATCTCTGAGACTATTCAATTTGAAGTATTTGATGGAGCCACCTAGGACATCAAGTTATACTTTGGATGAAGATGAGATACTTATCATTGACCAAAATGAAAAGATGGAAGGAATAGTTCCGGAAACTCTAGAAGATGTTCAGTCAGTGGAAACCATGTCAATTGGATCTTCCAATGAATCTTCTTCATGCTCGGAAACTGATGAGACATCCAGGAGCCTCCCAGGAATAGACAACTTCGAAGCAACCACGTTAGAGAGCTGTTCACAAACGTATTTTGCTGGGTACTTGGCTTACAGATGCTATCGGAAATACGTTTGTGAAAAATGTCTCAACTCACAATGTGATATGAACTCCAATCTATCTAGCGCTGAAGAACTTCTAATTATGAATAGGACGTTTTCTAGTATGAGACTGCAAGAAGGAGGTGGGTTGAAAGCACCATCGAAAGCTTTCAATGAAATAGTCAGCCACTCATTGAAAATGTACAAGGCTTTTTTCAAAAAAATCTCATTCAAGAATAATGTAGTTGCACGACTAATGAAAATCACCATCAAGAAAATCGATTTTTCAGATATTGATGATGAGTGTCGAAAACACTACATGTTCACCTTGAAATTGCTCTTCAGAGTATTGATTTTCAAGCAGTGTCGGTGGGTAACATCATCCTGTAAGAAGTCATCCATTGAAAAAATGAAAGTTTTGCAAAATATTTGAGGCTTTGGCATCTATGATTAGAACATTTTCATTATTTGGTTACAACCTTGGTAACCAAGCCCAGGTTGTAAAGTTTCGACCCTCAGGAGAGGGCGGGGTAATTGGGTGTCATCCAGCTTTAGCCTAACTCTACCCTGTTAGATTGACAGCTCATCCCTGGGTAGGGCCAACACAATTTGAAAATGTTCTCATCTGCAATCATAATGTCTATTGCTGCAACATTAGAAATCTAGGTCTCCAGCATGTAAAAATTGTATAAATAGTGAAATAAATAAATAGACGTTTATTGTAATATATGTATATACATAACTTGAGTTATATCATAAGAAAGTAATATTATATCAAAGAAAGGGAAGTTTGTCATGATAAGTTAGGAATTGGAAAAATTGTAATATAAGTAGAAGTAGAACAAGTAGGACTAAAAATGCACCTGCCAAAATTTGTTAATAATTTGAATTACTCAAGTTCCTGTATAAATTGTAGTATATGTATATACATAAAACAAGTAGCATTAGAAATGAACATATGAGAGTTTTATAAATTTGAACTAATAAGTTATCATGTGTAAATTGTAATATATTATGCATGTATGTAAACAAGTAGCACTAAAGATGTACATATCAAATTTTGAATGAATTGGAATTATCGATTGATTATTATGTAAATTATTGTAATATTGTTATATTTGTATATTCATATAAAGAGTAGCACTAGAAATGAACATATGAGAATAAATTACATAAATTTGAATTAATAAGTTGTCATATAAATTGTAATACAGTATATGCATTATACTTAAAAAATGTATGTAGCACTAAAAATGTACATATCAAATTTATATGGATGGAAAATGATTAATTATTATATGAATTGTAATATATGTATATACGTAACACAGCCGCAAGCCGGTCCCTAGCCCGGGCCCAATCTTTGCGGTTGGGGAATGTGGAGGGGTTGTACTTAAATTTATGGAATTCAACTTTCAATATTTTGATGTGATTCAGTTCATGTACAGATTTAGAATATAATTTGAAATTACTAGACTGCATAAACCTGTGGCACTAAGAGATGATTACCATGATTTTATTTTATAACTTCAAATCTCACATCAAAAAATCTATTAATCTAATATTTTGATGAGAATTTTTTTCACTGGGGATGATGCCCACGTCATGGTTTGTATAAGGGTGATGAGACTGATGATGATGATGATAATGATGAGAGCCGTGACCTGATATGTGTGAACATTCTTATGTTCTCCTGGGTCCCCAAAAACAAATAGAGACTTTTTCAGAGATTCGACCGTATTTCATAACAAAGCTTACCAGACCTTTTTTTGAACAAAGACAATTTTTGGATAGAACATGTTTTTTTCAAAAGAGGACTGGTTGTCTGTCCAGTCTGAAACCTGGAAGAAATTGTTAGTTTAACTTCAACAATAAGAATATAACAATAGTTAACACTCACACTTCCTCCTACTCCATCACCTCCTTCTTCCCCTTCATCTTCTTCTCCTTCTTCTTCTTCTTCTTCTTCTTCTTATTCTTCTTTTTCTTCCTCTTCTTCTCCTTCCTCTTCTTCTTCTTCTACTACTACTACTTCTTCTCCTTCTCCTCCTCTTCCTTCAGCTCCTCCTCCTCCATTTTTATCTTCATTTTATTCATCTCCATCTTATTCTTCTTCTGCTATTTCTTCGTGTCTTCTTATTCTTCTTTTTCTTCTAGGAGGAGGAAGAAGAGGAGGAGAAAAAGAAGAAACAAAGAAATAGCAGAAGAAGAATAAGGAGAAGAAGAAGAAAATGAAGATGAGAATGGAGGAGGAAGAGAACGAGAAGAAGATGAAGAGCTGAGAATAATAGTGGAAGAAGAAGTGAGAAGAAGGATAATAATTATGAGAGGGAAAGAAAATGATCAGAAGTTCTTCTTTTTCTTCTCTTTCTTCTCCTTATCTGTCATATCCCATCAACTCCTCCTTCTCTTATTATTATTATCATTATTATCATCATCTCATCCTACTCTTTTCTACTCATGATCATCAAATAATATTTTCTTCTTATTTTTCTCATTATTCTTATCATCCTCCTTTTCTTCTCCTATCATATTAAAGAACTTATCATATCAACAGATTATAGAAAAATAGAAATTATATATACTCATAATTCAGCTCTAGAGTTGTCAGAGCAGAAAGCTACATATCACAAAGGAATGAAATTGTTTGTCTTTTATAATAGGCCACTAATTGGCCTTTGGTTGTGCTTGCAATATTATTCTTGAGGCTTCCTCAGAAATGAGTTGAAAGCCTGGCAGGCTGCCAGATGCAGCTATAAAAAACCGGATCAAAAGACTAACACTCTCCTTCCATATTCCCATGCCAGCCCACTTTTCTCCTTCCACTCATTACAAGCCGTTACAAGCGACTGTTGACATGCTTATGCAATCTGGTGGGACAATGCAGAACTAACTTATGCTAACTTATGCGTGATATTATAAATGCACTACGTTGTTATTCTCATTATGAGTTTTCTCTGATACCGTGTACTAGCCGTCAGGCTCGCTTCGCTCGCTTGCATAATGTAAAACATTTTCTGTCATTACACAACATTATTACACCCCAGCTGAGCTTCTGTAGTAAATTTGAACATTTTCTGTTCATTTGTTCTCGATAAAGCTGAGAAAGCGCAAAAAAAAAACGCTGTAAATACGCAGATTTTGGGCGTATCTTTGGCGTTATTTCAAATTCCTTCTAACACAACATTATTATACCCTAGCTTAGCTTCTGTACTAAATTTGAACAATTTCTGTTCATTTGTTCTCGATAAATCTGAGAAAAAGCAAAAAAAACGCTAATTTTGGGCGTATCTTTGACGTTATTGCAAATTCCTTCTAACACACCCCTCTATTACACCCTAGCTGAGCTTCTGTACTAAATTTGAACAATATCTGTTCATTTGTTTTCGATAAATCTGAGAAAAAGCAAAAAACGCTAATTTTGGGCGTATCTTTGGCGTTATTGCAAATTCCTTCTAACACAACATTATTACACCCCAGCTGAGCTTCTGTACTAAATTTGAACATTTTCTGTTCATTTGTTCTCGATAAAGCTGAGGAAAACGTTAAAAACGCTGGAAAATGCAAATTTTGGGCGTATCTTTGGAAATTTTTCCAAATCCGTTCTTAGTGCGTCTCTAAAGGGCCAACTGAACATACCTACCAAATTTGAACGTTTTTGGTCCGGTACATTTTTAGTTCTGCGAGTGAGTGAGTGAGTCAGTCAGTCAGTCAGTGCCATTTCGCTTTTATATATAGATGTAAGCATGTATGAAGATAGGAATCATCTCTTCCACAGATTTTCATCGGGAGATAGAGAGCATGCATGTGGGTAGCATCTCTCTGGTAACTGTAAAGATACAGTTATGAGGTTCAAAATCATTTCGTAGTGGTTCGGAACCCACTTTGAAGATGATTTTAAAGTTCTATTATGATTTCAAGGCTATTTTCAATCCACCCAAGTTCTATTTCTATTTATATACAACATAGTATTGAGGGATCTAAGTAATATCTTCACTACTGTGAGGACGTCGTTATAATGGAAGTGAAGAAAGATAGGAGAACATAGTTGCCGGTTCTCTGCCTTGACACTACCTTCCATATAGACGATAGCTGATACCGGTATATCTGATGTAATACTGTATTAATTGTTCATTCTTGGTTGAATTAATCAATATAATAATAATTATTCATCAAGAGAAAGTTGTTAAGTTTTATAGGCCAATATTGTATTTAATATTTTGTATTATATTTATTATTAATAATAATAAAATTTTGGCTCTACTGGCAAAAGTAACACTTGAGCACCAGTAGTGAGTTCAATTAAAGTAATTATATAATATTATGTACATGTACATCATAACATTCAAGACTTATTTCCCGGCCGTATTTATTTCTCAATATGGCTGTGGCAACTACCAAAATTCGCAATCTAAATAGAACGCAGTAAGCTTATAGAAGGACAGGAGTGAAATCAATTTTCACACACCAAAAAAACTCACGGTTTGAAATGAAATTGGAGAAACACGAATTTGCCATGCATTGAACCATTGATAATAAAATTCGACGCGCTATTGAACAGTTTGTTAAAATATGTCAGAAAATTATCACTGATTTTATTTTATTTTTATTCATACTTTTTTGATTCATACAATAAGTACATCAGCGAAAATGAAAGGGAGAGAAAATAAGGTAACCTTGTGCTATTCCTCTCCCAAATTTAGATAAGGTTACACATAGTCCGAAATAGGGTAAGTCTTGTAGTTGTTCACTTCACAAAATTTTCAGTTCTTAATTATTTTAACAAAGTAAGATAATACGCTGATAACATCGTGTACTGTATGACAAGTATGTTACTGATATTCAGTCCTTTGGATATATTTTTCCAAGACAATATTGGAAGTAAAGTATGGAGATGTATATTCACCAGCTCGTACATATTTTTAGAATTTTAATTAGAGAATTTAAGCAGGTGGTTCTAATATTAGGCCGGATATCCGTCCTTCTATTAGTCAATCAATCAAGTGATCCTCTCAAAAAGAAATCTTATTATCTGATTTAAAAAAAAACTCTTAATTATATTTTTTAGTCTCTATATTCTCCATCTTTGTGTTGTTTTTTGGAAGAACTCCATTAGCTTGGATAGTATTGGATTTGTTTGATTACAAAGTAAATTCTTTATTGATTGATTGATTCATACAATAAGTACATCATCAAAATGATAGGGAGAGAAAAAATAAGGTAACCTCGTGCTATTCCTCTCCCAAATTTAGTTAAGGTTACACATAGTTCGAAATAGGTTGTTTTGTTTATTTTCAGATACAGATTGGCAAGAATAAAACATTGACTAAATTTTTTCTATCACAAAAAGATCAGTTAAATTCTACCGATAATTAAAAAAATTCTCCACCTACTCATTAAAAAAAAAGGTCTTTCAATAAAGTTGAAGATTCAGACCCACTGACGAAAAAGAACTGCACCATTTTAATTCATGAAAAAAGAAAAACAAATGGACGACAAGAATGTAAAAAAGTTGAATTAATTGGCTAACCTTGACCAATACTTGATAAATTTGGAACTTTTTTCCTTCCTTGAAGTGAAAGATACCCTGACTAAAATAGAACTGCTCCATTTTAATTCATGAGAAAAGAAAAACAAATGGAAGACAAGAATGTAAAAAACTTAACCTTGACCAATATTTTTGATAACCTTGAAACTTTTTTCCAACCTTGAAGAATTCATAAATTGGACTTGGGTCTTGACCTTGAAGTTTTTATGAATGGGGTTGAACTTTCAACTTAACCGTGACCGAACTTATTGTTTTTATGAATGAACCTAAAAATAAACTAGTTTAAATAGAGATTGTATGAATGGGGTTGAACTTTCAACTTAACAGTGACCGTAACTTATTGTTTTTATGAATGAACCTAAAAATAAACCAGTTTAAATAAAGGTTGACCTAGACATGAATGAGTCTAAAAATAAATTTCTTCGGATAAAGGTTGACCTTGACGTTTTTATGAATGGGCTAAAACTACATTATTTTTCCCAATGAATGGTGCTGGAATTGTTTCTTTTGGGAGGCTAAAAATAAACTGCTTCTGATAACGGGACTTATTTCATCTACAAACAATAGATTGAGCGAAATCAGTTTTCGTATTTTAACTCTTTAATTACTATCATGATAATTATTATTTATCATTTTTATTCAAATACAATGACTATAGTGAGGTCCACGTTATAATGGCAGTAAAGTATTTGATAAACATTGGTGTCGATCCATGTCTATCATTGAACGAAGTCCACTTCCTTCTTCTACCTACGCATCGTTGCCAGATCGTTTTCTAAAAATTAAGGAATATAACAATTCATTTACGAAATTTAATCTCGATTATGAATATTTATTATTAAATTATTAAAAAATATAGTTTCTTGACCACTAAAATAATTATAATAATCGATGATTTTTAGCAAGAATGATCAGTTAAGGTTGTTTGGTACACCTTTTTATTTTCATTCAAATTGGATAATCTTTTCAATATAATTGTTAAGATCATTATAAGAGTGAGAAAAAGTGGAAACTGAAATTTTTAAGTGGTCTAATAAGCGAGTTATGTGTTGTTGAAGTGCTAAACTCGTTTTCTTTCCAGATCATAAACGGTTTCGAATTTTCCATTGGAGTTTTTTTAATACATTCAGTACATTCAGGCTTTGTTCTAATATGCGTTTTTTCGCAATCAATGCCAAAATAATCATGTTATCGAATTTACAAAAAAGGTTACTTTTTATTTATGATAGATATGGGAAATAAAATGTTTTAGTTTGGAAAGATACATTTTTTGAATTTTTAAGAGAAGTTCTAATAATATAGTCGAAACCGTTCATGATCTGGAAAGTAAGCACTTCAAGAACCCATAACTCGCTTATTAGACCACTTAAAAAATTTCTGTTGCCACTTTTTCTCACTCTTATAATGATCTTAACAATTATATTGAAAAAGATTATCCAATTTGAATAATAATAAAAAGTGTACCGAACAGCCATAATATTACATCAGATATACCGGTATCAGCTATCCTCTATAGAAGGCAGAGAATCGGCAACGCTGTTCTGCCATCTTTCTGCACTTCTATTATAACGTGGACCTCACTATACACCCTACAGTAACTGAATTAATATTGTTTTTCATTTTCTGAAATGAAGTTGAAGTAACATCATTTGAATCATTTTCACTTCATAGAAATAATTATGAAACCATCCTTGGATTAAATTTAATCGCTTCGGTCGATATTTCTTCAGTGACTAACAGATAACCCGTGCTCCTCAAGAGTCTAATTGAAAACTTGACAAACTGAAAACTTGACCCACTGAAACCCTGAAGAATTCAAATTAGGCCTTTAACCATCCTCGGTAAATTGAGAATCAATTTGCAAAATTTCAAGCTGATCAGTCCAGTAGTTCAGACTTGATGATGCGTCATTCATGAATTTCCCACCCCGTACGTGTATAAGCCAATTCTTTACTTTATTATATTATAGATTAAGTAATAAGTGATTAAGTGTATTACCGTTTTGGGCGTAAGTTAGCCTGTGGTACTTTTCTGTAAGTTGTATAATTCTGAATGATTGAATAATAGTATATTTCGCACCTAGAGCAGAAAATGAGATTTTTCCGGCTCGAAATCGGTTTTCAAGTCCGAGGCCGTAGGCCAAGGACTAGAAAAGATTGAGAGCCGGAAAAACATATTTGCCCGTGGTGCGAACGCTATTTTTCGCCACACACAAAAATGAACAATATATAATATGAGAAATATAGTTGTTTACTAAGCACTTCCGAAAGCAGAAGTGGAAGGTGATAGCTCTAGCAAATCTGAGGTAATCTGAATATCAGGAAATTGCCCAAGTATTTTTATTTTTTATTCGATTTGTCTGAATAACCTAAAAGATGATGTTCAATTATGTGGGAGGTTGAGTTTATACTTTTTTATTCTTTCAAATGACAATAAGATGATATTATTAGTCTATAAATGTTTTAATTATTGAATAATGAACACAAATAATGAAAAGTTTTTTGATCAGCTATTTTTTGATCACCCTCCTTAGTTCCATGTTAGCGGCTGGAAAGGGTACTCTTTCCGGCCTAGGCCAGAAAGAAACCTGTTCTGACGTCAGAAGAGAGTCATCTGCAAACAATGTCTTTCAGATCTACGTAGGGACTGGAAAACAGCTGCTTTCTGTGCAGTGTGGCGAAAATAAATAAATATATAAAACTGTACATTCATACTTGAGTCATGTCACAGACTGAATGAATAGAATAATTTATAATCAATATATTATATTGATATATTTTCTGGTGTCATATATAGCTTGGCGCCATGTAATCTCACTGTACTTGAGATGACATACAATACTGAAATTTATTTACATTACAAGATAGTAAAGTACCGTACATACTTATCAAGCTCACAGACCATTTATGGTAGGAAGATTTCTCAGTTTGTCAATGTAAACCTACAGACAATGGTTGCATTGTCTGGCGGTTTTTCTCAAAATGGCTAGCAAGCGTCTTCTCTGTACCATTGTGCACAATGGAGGAGACTAGAAATAGATTATCGTGAATTCCATAGATGAGACTATCTACAATAGATTCTAGCGAATTCTTGGAGATTGCATAGAATACATTAATTTCTTCTCTGTAATTTGTGTTTCAAAGTATTTTTGTATTTATAGACTATCATTTATTTCATGATTATAAATTTAGGATTCAGCTAGGTTGAGTAGTGGAGAATACTAAAATCTTATATGAATAGAAATACAAATTTCATGGCCTTTTTTGAATTATTTTATCACAACATGTTTCAGACATTGATGCCATTTTCTAGTCAAATCATCTCATGTCAAGTCATGTCTGAAACATATTTTGATAAAATAATTCAAAAAAGAGAACTGAGATTTGTATTTCTATTTATATTACAGGTAGCCCTAAACAGAAAAGAGACAATAAAAACTTATATTATAATAAAGTAGTTAAGAACTGGCTTATACAAGTACGGGATAAGAAAACTGTGTTTGACGCATCATCACGTCTCAACTACTGGACTGATTAACTTGAAATTTTGCATATAGATTCTTAATTAACCGAGGATGGTTATAGGCCTACTTTCAATTCTCCAAGATTCCATTCGGTCAAGTTTTAAGTTTGTCAAGCTTTAAAATAGACCATTGCGGAGCACGTGTTTCCTGCTAGTAAAGAATAATTTCACTTCATCATAATTTATCTCTATTATTTCAGTAATAGTTCATAAGAATTACCTCAATTGTTTCAAAATAATTCTAATCCTTTCAAATCAAAATATTATTTGTTGAGGTGATAGACTACTCACGTAAGTCCAAGGTTGTTAAATCTATTAGTAAGTAAATATCTATTCAAATCTGAAGATCTTGAATTTAGTAAATAGTAAATTAGTATGGCTTTTGTTGGTGGGGAGTCCCTTGCGGGAAGGTTCCACCGCCTGAATATATAATTTAAGCCGTCAATGGGCCTTACGACTGTCATACTTCAGCCGGCACCGACAGTTAACGTGCCCATCCGATAACACTGGGTTAAAATTGAATTTGAATCCACATGAATCGGCGGAGTTTCAACTTATAAACGCTCATGAAGAGGAATATTATGCCTATTCAAGAATATCCTTTCTCCAAGAATATCCTTTCTCCAAAAATATCCTCACCCTACCGAATAATAAGACATGTCAGGACCTACAGATGCAGGTGGGTTCCGAACCACTACCACTTTTGATATATTTAAATTGTGAGATCAGAGAAAATTATATAATCTACTTCAGTAGAATATTCTATCATAAATGATAGAATCTTTTTCAGTCGTAGAATCTAAGACTGAATAGAACGACGTTTCTTCTTATTATTGATAACAATATTACTGTAAAAAGAAAGTAAAAGAGAGTAATTTTATTTTTTAATATTACTGTATATTGTATTGAATATAGAGACGTTTTTTTCATTTTTGATGAGAATATTACTAACGTAATGCTTGCTCTTTTCTATGAATCTGTAGGGCCACAAATAAAGTAGGGTGTTTCAGAGAAACGGGAAATTTTGAAAGCCAAGATTCGGGAAGCAATTTCAAATTCCAGTTGTAATGTTACGTCAAACCATGGACAATGTGATGAAGAGACTACAGGAATGTTTGAGTAGAAAAGGAACACACCTGCAAGATGTCATCTTCAAAAAATAAATGTTACGATATTATTTATTCTAAAATGACATTATTTTTACTATTGAATGATATGAAAAACTTTATTTAAAGATTTGTTTTTCTTGGAATTATTCAACTTTCAAAATTTCCCGTTTCTTTGAAACACTCTGTACATAAAAATATATGAATTGAGATTACAAATACAGTAAAACTTGGATGAAAACTGATAAATCCAAGTGACCTTTTCAACTTTATTTTTCACAACATATTACGATTTTATATGTAAATACAAGTAGCCCTCCACCAAGAAAATGAACAGTCAAACTTGAATATAAAAAAGTGAAAAGCAAGAAGCATGATTCATAAAATAATGCAAGAACTGATTCCGACAAAACTAGATTTCTAAACAAGATTTCTCTTCTCAATACAAGCAGAGTTTCTCTTTACTTTTATATTTGGAGAAACAAGACAAGCAACTTCGTTTCTAACCCACACGCTTCTGCCTACAAACCTACATACAGTCTGCAGACTCTTCACAGACGTTTGGTTTGTAACATACACGTTCACATACAGAGAATGCTGGAGCAGCGATTGGCGAGGTGAGAACCCATTTGTACAGTCCGCAGACTCTTCACAGACATTCGCTTTGTAACACACACGTTCAAAGGGATAAGCACACACAGAGAGTAGACAGAAGTGTTGGAGAGGTGAGAACCCATTTTATACAGTCCGCAGACTCTTCACAGACGTTCGCTTTGTAACACACACGTTCAAAAGGAGTAGCACACACACAGTATGTAAAGAGCGGTTGGCAAAGGTGAGGTCCCATTCATAGAGTCTGCAGACTCTTCACAGACGTTTGCTTTATAACAGTTCTGGGCGAGGTGGGGTCCTATCTAAACGTGTGTGTTACAATACCCACAGTTCTGCGGATAGTCTGTTCTTTTGTGTTCTTGGTTTATGAGTTTTTAGACTTTAGAGTTTTATTGCCACTATACTGTAGTAGTTTCAAAAGAAGATGAAACCGTCAACAATAATTTTAATTCGAATTTGGTTTTTGAGTTTCTCGACTCTACAATCTTACTGCTGCTACTGTAGATTTATTAAAATAAGATTAAATAATCAATAATTCAAATTCGAATAAACGAGAAAGAAAATATAGTTTTCTCCTTCATCATTACTTCTTCTCCTGATAGATGTTCCTTATCCTCCTCACGCTTTATTCCTCCTAATCCTCACAGATTTATTCTTCATTCTTTTCCCGCAGACTTTCTTCTTCGTGTTCTTCTCCACTTGGATTTCTTTTCTATTCTTCTCCTCAGTTCTTCTGTTTCTCCTTCATCTTCTTAAGGATGTGCTAAGGCTAAAAATAAATTTTCTACTCATGATATTTTTCCAAGTTTTTCAATTAGTATATCATCGGGCTATCAAAATGAATAAGTTTTCTCAGGAAAACATTTTTTTCTGATCATTACTTTTTGAGATATGAGCGCCTGAAGTTTGAATTTTTGGGACAGAACATTTCAAATTCGGTAAGAGATAAATCCATGAGATTTAGAGGATAGATTCTTCATGGTATTGTTGATCTAGTAAAACAAAAAGTTTCTGAAAATATCAATTTTTGAAAAAGTTATTCAATTTACTAAAAATAACGAAAAATAACTTCTAGTTAAGTTACACAGTTCCTTACACAGGAAGAAACAAACCAATTCATTTCATTTTAATACAAAGTCTAATTTATTGAGAGTAAAAAGGTGACAATATACGAATTCACAAAAAGTTACCAAGCTAAAAGAGAATACTTATTTTTAATGAGAAGATTGCATTTGGTTTCCACTTAAAATGTCCGCCCATTTAGGATCAAACTTTGTGGTTCCGATCATTAAAATTGATTACAAATGTTCATCTGACAAAGAAGATCTGTATTTGGATTTAACAAACATCATTTTTGAAAATGTCTGCTCACACTTATAGGTAAATCCAAAAAGCTGCTTGTTTACAGCTAATTATTTTACACTAATTAAGAAATTTATTTATTCATTTGCATACAAATGGAGTGGCTAGTAAGAGAAGAGTACTGAACTCACAGTTGTTGTCAAAAATGTGAATAAATAATACTTTTAAAAATCTGTTGCTATAACTCTCGGCGGGCCGGACAAAATCCATCCGTGGGCCGGATGTGGCCCGCGGGCCGTAGGTTGGAGAGCCCTGGTCTAGAATATAGAGGAGTTTCTACTCTCTAGAACAAAATCTATTCAGATATTCTATCTGTAGAGAATACAGCAGACTCACGTGTTTCAACATGTAAGCAGTGCGGTCAATTGAAATCTTTTCAGAGAAACCCGATATCTTGTTAGGACAAGGGAAGGGCAATAGGGGACATATAACAACATATGAGTCATGGCTGTCTATGCATGTGGGTGGACTTGATTACTAGAATCAGTGTGTGGCATATACATATTTACATAATTATGTATATAGTATATGGAGTGGCACCCACTCAAGATAATATATATATATATACAGAGGACACTCCTATACTTGGGAATTGGGAAGGACAAATCATTTTATCTTTTTTCACAACTAAATCCTCGGTAAATTGAGAATCAATATGCAAAATTGCAGGTTAATCAGTTGAGTAGTTCAGACGTGATAATGCGTCATTCGTGGGTTTCCTATCCCGTTCGTGTATAAGCCAATTCTTTCCTTAATAGACTAGAAGGCAACCCGTGCTCAGCAGGGGCCCAATTAAAAAATTGACAAACTGAAAACTTGATCTACTGGAATCTTGAAGAATTTGAAATAGGCCTATAAGTTTCCTCGGTAAATTGAAAATCTATATGAAAGATTTCAAGTTAATCAGTCCAGCTATTCAGACGTGATGATGCAATAAACAAATCTTTATTCATTTATTCTTTATTGATTCATACAATAAGTACATCATCAAAAATGATAGGGAGAGAAAAAATAAGGTAACCTTGTGCTATTCCTCTCCCAAATTTAGATAAGGTTACACATAGACCGAAATAGGTCAAGTCTTGCAGTTGTTAAAAACTTGACATACTTAAAACTTGACCTCTTAGAATCTTGAAGAATTTAAAATAGGCCTATAACCATCCTCGGTAAATTAATAATCTCAAGAATTTCAAGTTAATCAGTCCAGTAGTTCAGACGTGATGATGCAATTAACAAATCTTTATTCATTTATTCTTTATTGATTCATACAATAAGTACATCATCAAAAATGATAGGGAGAGAAAAAATAAGGTAACCTTGTGCTATTCCTCTCCCAAATTTAGATAAGGTTACACATAGACCAAAATAGGTCAAGTCTTGCAGTTGTTAAAAACTTGACATACTTAAAACTTGACCTCTTAGAATCTTGAAGAATTTAAAATAGGCCTATAACCATCCTCGGTAAATTAATAATCTCAAGAATTTCAAGTTAATCAGTCCAGTAGTTCAGACGTGATGATGCAATTAACAAATCTTTATTCATTTATTCTTTATTGATTCATACAATAAGTACATCATCAAAAATGATAGGGAGAGAAAAAATAAGGTAACCTTGTGCTATTCCTCTCCCAAATTCACTATCAAAAATTTCAAGTTAATCAGTCCAGTAGATCAGACGTGATGATGCGTCAAACATAAATTTCCTATCCCGTACGTGTAGAAGCCAATTCTTTCCTTTATTATATTATAGATAATTTTCCAGTTAGACCTATTCTGGCAGCATGTCCATGGGGCTACATTTTTATTCAGTTTTGTGATTAGTTTTAGAACGTCTGAATTCATTTTTATTTGGATTTTAATTTCTTTAAGAATATTTAACAGTAATGTGCACCAATACAAGAGTTGTTCAATACGAAAAAGGATAAAAATCCTATATTGTTACTTTAGATCTTTAAATCTTCATATTGTAATTTATTAGTATTGTATTGCTACATATTCTTTCAAAATTCTATACTTTTTAATTTTCTTTGTTCATTCAGAGCTCCTCTTAGAAGGTTCTCAAAGTTGAGTCTTCCAGAGTTCACAGAGAAGATGATGGTGAAAATCACTGGTGTTGTAAAACTGAACTGAAAGAATCTTATATTGTTACTTAAGATCTTTAAATCTTCATATTGCAATCTATTATTACTGTATTCTCATATTATATTCTTCCAATATTCTATACTTTTCAATTTTCTTTGTTGATTCAGAACTCCTTCTAGAATGTTCCTAGTCCTCCAGAGTTCACAGAGAAGATGATGGTGAAAATCATTGGTCTGTAAAACTGAACTGAACTTGAGCCGTAAAACCGAACTGAACTAACCGATCCTTGTATCCGGTTAGGCCGGAAAACAAAGGAAGGAAATGGGATATATAGTTATGCGATATAAGTAGTATATATATATATACATATATCGTAATACGGTATAAAGTAGTAAATATATAGTAAAATATAATTATATACATATAGAGATGCACCAGTGTGGCTTGCTTGATATAACTGATAGAGACCCCGGAAACTGACGATTTTGAAGGGAACTATACCAATCTGAAGACGATATTAGTTTTAAGGTCCAACTCACACTCACGCGACTCAGCTCAAGAAGAGACTCGACTCTAGTCGAGAGCATGTGTTTTCAAATGGTGACGTCGCGGAGACTAGAGTCGACTGGTCTGAGTGTCACCATTTGGAAACACATGCTCTCGACTAGAGTCGCGTAAGTGTTAGTTGAGAGGATAGACTACTTGATCTTTTCAAGAGTGGTCGAATATCTGATTGAGAAATACCAAGGAAATTTACCGGAAAAAAATTATTAACTTTATAATAGCAATTAATTATAAATATCATAATATAGTCTCCCAGAATAAACTGATAAAGATCCTCTCAAGAGGATAGAGGATAGACTATAGTGAGGTCCAAGTTTATAATGGCAGTGGAGAAAGATAGGAGAACAACGTTGCCGATCCTCTGTCTTGTCAATGCCTTCTACAAGCGGTAGCTGATACAGGTTTAATGATGTAATATTAACTGTTGATTCTCGTTTAAAATAATCGATTATATTTTTCAATATTTTCATAATGAAGATGGAATAATTTGTTGATCAATTATTAATTTTACATTGTTAAAAGACGATCTAGCAACAGAGCAAAGCGAGAAAGAGATAGCGCTTTCCTCTTTGTTGAATGATAGACAAGGATAGCAACACCATTGCTAATCAAACACTGCCATTATAACGTGGACTTCACTATATACTAGATCTTTTCAAGTGTGGACGAATATCTGATTGAGAAATAACAAGGAAGTTTACCGGAAAAAACGTATTAAAACTTGATAATAGCAATTAATAATATTATAATATTCTAATTAATAATTAGTCTCGGAGAATAAACTGATATGGATTATAGATCTCATCAAGAGGGTCCAATGTAACAAGGAAATCCACCGGAAAAAATTAATAATTCAATATTTTTTAATCAATTACCAGTGGAAAGTGATAAAATCAATAGTATGCCTATAATAATCAATTATCAGTGGTAGAATAAAATAATTGATAAATTTGAAATTAGTTTTAGAGGATAAACTGATGGAGAACCTTTCATGAGCGATCGATATAGCAAGGAGATTCTCCGGAAAATTCATCAACTTATATATTATTATCAATTACCTCAATCAAATTACAATCAAGTTAGATAGCCTACAACTAGCATGAATAGATTCCGGGTTGAAATTCAAGAATCATCATTAAAAAAAGAAGTGGAATTGAACTTTTCTGGTGAGGATGAAGACACCAATAACCTTAGGATTGTGCGTAGGTGAAGACGAAAGGTTAGACGAAAGGACCTTCAATTTGGGTGAGATGCGAACCACCAGGAATTGATTTTGAATCTTATAACTTTCTGTGAGCAGAGCTGTATTGAAGCGGACACCCTTCCAACGACAGAACTGAGTGCACGTGGCTTATCTTATCTGTGCGACTAGACGGTTCTGAGAGAACTACTTAATCACTTCAATCAAATTCAAATTATTGTACAAATCCTCAAATCACAACTAAATTAATTACTCATAATCTAATTTGCATGAATTTCAGTTTGATGGAATTTTCATACTGTGGATGAGTATTCCTCACTTATTTGAGTTTTATCATATGAAATCCATAGAAGAAATGAAAATGCTGAAATGTAAATGCTGAGATGGGCAGGGGGTGTGACTAGACTGGACCATATTCGAAACACGCATGTTCGGGGAAGTTTCCGGGTGGCACGGAAATTTCATTTCCCTTATATCACGCCTACCAGAATCTTCTGCTACACCGGTCTATGAGAAGATAATGGAAGAAGATTACGCTGGTATGGACATGTAAATAGACCCAATCATATGACAAGGAAAGTACTTGATATGGAGACACAACCGAGGGACAGAGGCCGACCCAGAATCACATGGCTAGGTTTAGTTCATGAAAATATGAAGCATTTGGACCTGATAAATCAAACGACCCAGAATCGTTCGAACTGGAGACTTAGATCGAAAAGAGCCGACCCCAAATAATGGGAAAAAGGCAAGGAGGAAGAAGAATAAATCCAAAGAAGAAAGTAATATTCATTTCAATGATTCACACTTGAAAGTTTAAAACACGCTATGTGAAAATTTAAATAAATGCTAAAACGGTACTATGATTTATAAGAATGTAATAACTAAGCTAATCTTATTAGGAGACACAATTATAATATAACATTTATTATTTCAAAATGTTTCATAACCTATGAGCTACAAAATTCATCAGTTCCGTATGTGATTCATATTACATGAAGATATCATGTTCCATTAATTTCTATTGTAATCAGATATTCCGGATACATCAAGAATGACTCATAAGAGATTCAAGTTTATACGTTTTGATTATCAGTTTATAATCCCTTGAATATTTTAAATTTACATTCTTTCAGATTCAAAGTTTCATAAAACAGTCTCGATTATGCTAATAATTGAAGTAAAATAGAGCCGCGTTTCATAGCTTACCTCCACGTCATAATCCTCAGATTCTTCACTGCTCATAACTGGGTACAGTCTTTGAAAATTTGATTCAATTTTTGTTTTAGGTTAAAGTAAAGTCTTAAATACTCTGTACAGACATTCCTATTGTAATCCACACACAATACCGTACTGTATTTGAAAGTTATTTTCAATTTTTGTTTTAGGTTGAAGTATAGTCTAGATTACTTTAAACACACTTTCCTATTGTAATCCACACGCAATTTACGGTCTCAGGGCTTGAAAACAACTCGTATGATAATTTATGTTATAATTTAAAATCTCAACAATTCACTGGGAAATTAATGAAAATGCAATGATCTTTTTATATCTGTAGTCTGTAGGTAACGTAATAGTGAGGTCCACGTTATAATGGCAGTGGAGAAAGATAGATCATCTTTAACGATTCTCTGCCTTGCCACTGCCTCCTATATAGAGGATAGCTGATACCGGTATATCTGATGTAATATCGACTGTTCACTCTTGTTCAAAATTATCAATTATATCTTATTCGTCAAGAAACAATATGTTTTTCAATGATTAACAAATAATTTTTTGATATACTATATTTCTACATTGTTAAAAAACGTTCCGGCAACGTTGCAGAGGTGGAAAAGGATAGCGCTATCTGCTTTGTCGAATGATAGACAAGGATAGCAACACCAATGTTAATCAAATTACTCCAATTATTGACCGAACGAAGTGAGGTCTAAGATTCAAGTCGACGGTTTGGCATTTCTCTTAATGTTTAAATGTTTGAATGTTTAAATTTTTATATGTTGCGTATTTACGGCGAAACGCGGTTATAGATTTTCATGAAATTTGACAGGTATGTTTCTTTTTTAATTGCGCGTCGACGTATATACAAGGTTTTTGGAAATTTTGAATTTCAAGGATAATATAAAAGGAAAAGGAGCCTCCTTCATACCCCAAAATTAGAGTAAAAATCAGACTATAGAATTATTCATCATAAATCAGCTGACAAGTGATTACACAGATGTGTGGAGAAGCCAGTCTATTGCTGTATTTCCATAGGGTCTATAATTTCTATCAGGTAGTTGTGGATGAGAATACTGAGTGAGGTCTACTGTTCACAGAACTACTAGTGTTATTCGTCGAGAAACAATACATTTTTCAATGATTAACAAATATTTTGTTGATTAACTATATTTCTATGTTGTTAAAAAACGTTCGGGCAACGTTGCAGAGGTTGAAAAAGATCACGCTATCTTCTTTCTCGAATGATAGACAAGGATAGTAACACTAATGTTAAACAAATACTGCCATTATAACGTGGACCTCACAACACTAACCCACTATAACCTCTTCACTGTAGTTCTATAAATTGAAGTATCAAGTAAGTCTCAAAAAAGAAGAAGGAGAAGGAAAAAGCAAAAACTGAAGATCCCTATAAAATTGAGAGCTCTAAAATAATAACTGTGATAGTTACAGCTATTACAGTGATTAATTGATAGTTTTTATATTATATAGAGAAACTAGTTGATAGATGATATACTATGATAGTAATGACAATCTTGGTTTAACTGAAGTAACTTGGGTTATTGTTAAAGTACTATATGTCACTACTCAGTAACTATCAAATCCACAGTAAGACACAGTATTCACAGTAACACATCAACTATAATTCAACTTTATAGCCTACCAGGAGTTATAGCTTTCAGGGTTTCAAAGACTGTCAATTCAAAACTGTTCTATTACGAAACACATAGGGCCCTCAATTTTTAAAAGCACGTATAGTAACAATGTATATGACACTGAGAGATATAGTTATAAAGATTCAGCGCGAGCATAGAGGGTTTCACAATATGCAGACTGCTCTATAGTTGTGTAATGTAGTACTTAAACTCCTATCATGCTATCTAGAAAGCAATTGATGAATTTTCGTCAATTTTTGTGAATTACTGCCAATTAACTGATAAAAAATTGTGGCAATTTTCTACAGGCACGTTCTTCACAAGCAGTGTCATTTTTAGATCGTGAATTTGACGTTGACAAAGTTAAAAATTGAGTAAAATCTGACACTTATTTTGTTCACTGTAATTTCCATATTATAGCACTAGATTTGAGCTTCAGTAAGGTCCATATTATAATGACAGTATTTTGAATGAAAAAGACTAAGAAATTGTCAAAAAACCACAGATTTATTGATACTTAGAAAGACCGGTTTCGGTTATTACACCATTGTCAATCTCTGATAAACTCTGAGTTTATCCGAATGAACTAACCGAAACCGGTCTTTCTAAGTATCAATAAATCTGTGTTTTTTGACAATTTCTTAGTCTTTTTCATTCAATATGAATAATTACCGCAATATCAACTTCACAACTACACAAAAAGTGACAGTATTTTATCAACATTGATGTTGCTATTCTTATCTATTATTCGACACAGCAGATAGTGCTATCCTTTTCTAGCTCTGCAGCGTTGCTGGATCGTTTGTTAACAATGTAGAAATATAATAAACAAATACTCAATCTCAATTATGAAAAATTATTATTGAATTACAGTATTGAAAAATATTATATTTTCTTTACGAATGAAATATAATTGATTATTTCAAACTAGAACGAACAGTTAATATTACACCGGTATCACCTATTCTCTATAGAAGGCAGTGGCAACGCAGGGAATCGGCAACACTTGGCTCCTATCTTTTTCCACTGCCGTTACAACGTGGACCTCACTATAGATTTCTTTCGGAAAAGAAATATCCTCACGATTTTCAACGGTTTCAATAATAAACGATATTGTGACAAATTGATTTTTACGTCCAATTAGCACTGCAATTTTCAAAGCACGTACTTTGAAACTACTTCAAAGTATGTTTGAAGGAATGATACTTTGACAGACTTTTTATGTTTTATCTTATCTACGTGAGTTCAAATGTAGCCTTGCCTTGAAAGATTATTGCTTTACGTATTCACACTATGTTACTAAGATACCTGACTCCATAAATCTACTTCTAACATGATTTCGCAATAGACAAAAAATGGACACTCATCTTCTCTTTACAAGTGCGTACAGACTTATACGCCACGAACACGCGAATTTCACTTTTAAAGTAGGCGCACACAGATCGTCATCGGACGGACGGCACGCATCGGACGGATCGGACGATTAGATTTAGATTCAATTGGAGTGCGCATACCTAACCGCATCATATAGGTATACGCACTCCAATTGAAAACAATGCATCAAATCTAATCGTCCGATCCGTCCGATGCGTGCCGTCCGTCCGATGACGATCTGTGTGCGCCTACCTTAATCAGCCGATTAATCTTGTAAGACTATTCTTCCATTGATTCATACAATAAGTACATCATTAAAATGATAGGGAGAGAAAAAATAAGGTAACCTTGTGCTATTCCTCTCCCAAATTTAGATAAGGTCACACATAGTCCTAAATAGGTTGAGTCTTGTAGTTGTTTACTTTTTCAGTCCTTAATCATTTTCACAAAGTAGATTTGATGATATAGGTCTACTTATAAGCTTACTAGCCGTCAGGCTCGCTTCGCTCGCCATATCCGTCTAGCCAGGGGGCTCCGCCCCCTGGACCCCCGACAAGATAGTCCAAGAATGAGATCAGCAGGCTCGCTTCGCTCGCCTGCATTTTTCATTTGTGCATTTTTATCATATGTTAGGACGATCCAGTCGGGGATCCAGACTAAACGTCTGGCTAAACGGATATGGCGAGCGAAGTGAGCCGGACGGCTAGTAATATAATATTCCCAGGGATAGCTCTGATTGAAGTAGCAGTGCCCAATCAATTTTTTCGTGATAAATGCATTCCAATCTTGAAATTTGGTGCCAACCTAACAAAGTCAACTCAACTTAATGCCAACCTGACAAAATTATAAATTTAGTTACCAGTTAACAACTGTTTCGAAGAGGTACTCTCTCTAGATTATAGTTCTATATTAACATATGGTATGGACATTTTTCAATTATAATTAAGAGAATAAGAAGAATATACATGCTAAAAGACGAACTTAAAATCCTTAAAAACCACCCATAGAGTTAAAATATTGCCAAAAGATTTCTTAGTGCGCCTCTAAATGGCCAACTGAACACACCTACCAAATTTGAACGTTTTTGGTCCGGTAGATTTTTAGTTCTGCGAGTGAGTGAGTAAGTCAGTCAGTCAGTGAGTGAGTGCCATTTCGCTTTTATTATAAGCTTATGAGGATCATATGCTTATTATATAATGTTTTTACTGTTTATATACAAATATACTGATATAAACTGAATGAAAATGATCAGCTGTTGAAAAGCTGAATGCGCTCATATCTGTATCCTCTTGAAAGCAACAGGTACTTGACGAACTGAAAACTTGATGTACTGAAGTTGACTACCCAAACTGATCCTCGATCATCTGAGATGAAGTGAATGTCACCCATTTCTAGCTGTTTCAGTACGGTACTCATTGATTCTAGTAAATTTAAGCTGCGTTTACACCAACGTTATTAATACAAAACGTTAATAACTCAATCCTTATAGATTCTATTAGATTGAACATATCTTATCATACACATGATGCACATATGTGTTTGTCAAGTTCCGTTCTATCTAATAGAATCTATAAGGATTAAGTTATTAACATTTTGTTAATAACTTTGGTGTAAACGCAGCTTTAAATTCCATGAAGAAATTCAAAAATCAATCTATACCAATACTAATCATAGAAAAATTGGGCTGGAGAATAATAAGTAGAAGTACTCTGATTTTCATTTCATTTCATTTCATTTATTCAACTCAAAACAAAACAGATACAAAAATAATCATATACACTTTGTGATATATTATCCCTCTAGCTACAAGCTATTTGAGGGATTAAAAAAAATTAAATTTAATCAATAAATATCAACAGTTCTTATTGATTTCTTCTTATTATTATTTTTCCACAATAGAGTCCAAGTAGAATGTTCAGTCAACTTTTCATATCGATGTACACATAAGTATCGATTTTCACTATTATTTATTTTCCATTTCAATTTGCATCACAGGAAGATATTAGACCACTCTATGTAACCATTTATTCATAGCAATCAATTAACCGAATAACTATTCATTCACTGCTCCTCTAGATCTAGAATGCATTGCATTTTTTTTTCACAACGTCCTAACCTCCAAAGCAACCTTAAACTTTATTATTTATTAATAACTAAGTACAATGTTAAACTTTATTATATTATATTTATTATCTATATTTCAAATAGACCAGAGAGTATCTCCTATACTGAGGTTCACGTTATAATAATTATAAACAGAACTGTAATACTAATTTTCAAAATAACTTACTCATATTTCAAATACTTATAATCTATTTGTAGTTGTTCTAAATGTCCTTTAAAGGAATGCAAGAGAGCTACTGTCCTTGTCTACAACTTAATGGCGCTTTAAAACCTGTCTGCCCACCTTTAAAGGTCATAGGAACGAATATTGTGAGCACGTGATTAGGGTAGCGCGTGCGGGAGCTGTTGAGCTGAATGATAACGTGCATTTAAATCACTAACACAAATGCAGTAAGCACTGGTCTACGCCTAGCTTCACTGTGACTCATCGTGGCATAGTAGACTCAGTAGGAGATATTCTCTGGTCTATTTGAAATCGAAAGACTTCTAGTTTTTATTTTCCAACCCATTTTTTCTATTATTAGAATTGGTATAGATTGAATTTTGAAATCCTTCATGTATTCTTAAATATATAAATATCATGTCATAAAAATCTGGTGTGGCGCACTCACACAACTTTCCTTGCCGTTATGAAAATTTATCACCTGACGATAGTGTTCACGCGCATCTCAAGTCTACTATTTAGAGATCTAAGCCAGCTGGTGACAGGACAATAACGCAGGGGACACACGAGGTCTGCTATCACTTCATAGTGAATGATTTAATAGAATCAACAGTTGTAATTGGATAATCACATTTTCTCGAATTTCGAGCTTATTTTCAATTTTAGGTGAAAATGTTACTGAACATTAATTGTAGAGATTTTCATGCTGAATCTTTTCCACTTGAATGTTTTGTATCTGAAGCCCTATAATTGGGAAACTAAAATCAAACTTTGCATAGATGGGGAGGATGTCCTGAAATTTTTACAGATATGGGACTTGTGGCAGTTGATAGAGCTTATCAATAAACTATTCTAGGTATAAATTTGATAAAAATCGTTGGAGCCGTTTTCGAGAAAATCGCGAAAAACCCTGTTTTTGACAACATTTTCGCAATTTTAGCCACCATGCTAAGATAGATTTCTAAGATCCTTGATGGAATTCAACTATACTCTAGTGAGGTCCACGTTATAATGGCAGTATTTGATTAATATGGTGTTGCTATCCTTGTCAATCATTCGACAAAGCAAATAGCGCTATGCTTTTCTAGCTCCGCAACGTTGCCAGATCGTTTTCCAACAATGTAGAAATATAACTAGTAGTTCTGCGAACAGTAGACCTCGCTCATGAATACAACTTTCAAATTAATGAGAAGGGCCATTATGAAAGCATATTGTGAAGATTTAGCAATGTCATCTATTATTTTTCCCATTGAAAATTTTAAATGTTAAATATTTAATATACTTCATAAAATGTATTATTCAATCATTGAAATATGATTGATTATTTCAAACAAGAATGGACAGTCAATATTTATTGCAAGTTAATCAGTTGAATAGTTCAGATGTGATGATGCGTCATTCGTGAATTTCCTATCCCGTATGTGTATAAGCCAGTTCTTTCCTTTATTATATACTAGTAGTTCTGTGGACAGTAGACCTCACGCAGTGGATTCTCATCCACAAGTACCTGATTGAAACTATAATAGACCTTATGGAAATACAGCAATAGACTGGCTTCTCCACACATCTGTGTAATCACTTGTTAGCTGATTTATGATGAATAATATTCTATAGTCTGATTTTTACTCTTATATTGACGTATGAGGGAGGCTCCTTTTTCCTTTTATATTATCCTTGAAATGCAAAATTTCCAAAAACCTTGTATATAGTCTACATCGACGCGCAATTAAAAAAGGAACATACCTGTCAAATTTCATGAAAATCTTTTACCGCGTTTCGCCGTAAATGCGCAACATATACACATTCAAACATTCAAACATTTAAACATTAAGAGAAATGCCAAACCGTCGACTTGAATTTTAGACCTCACTTCGCTCGGTCAACTAGCAGGTAACCCGTGCTCCGCAAGGATCTAATTGAAAAATTGACAAACTGAAAACTTGATCTACTGAAATCTTGAACATATACCAGTATCAACTATATTCTATAGATGGCAGTGACAGAGAATCGGCAACGGTGTTCTCCTATCTTTCTCCACTGCCACTTATATAACGTGGACCTCATTATCGGCCCATGAAAGATAAAAATATTCTCTGCTACAAGGGAACCCACTCAAGTTTATCAAATGATTAAAATACTAATTGCTGTTAAATGTTTCTAAGTAACACCCTAACAATTCACTACATAATGACCTACAATAATAATCACTATCAACTTGTAAATGACTGACTTACATGCCTACTCAATACATGTTACGTGGACGGTATTTTAACACAGACAAATTTTAATCTATTACTCATCCCACAGGAAATGCATACCTCAAACAATTCGAATTCCTCAGCTGTTAGTGAGGTATGCAATAAAGGAAACAAAACACGATTTAAGCATTAATGATTGGTTTGATATACACTAATAATCATTCATATCATTAATGAGGTATGCGGAATGTAATAAAGTAAACAAAACACGATTTATGCATTAATGATTCGTCAATTTTTTTCAGAATTTGAATTCATCAAGTGTTTACTCTACGTGTGACATTTTTGAATGCGTCATTCGAAAAGAACGACGAGAACATCACGCGATGAATAACAATAAATTAGAAGATGATGAAAAGTAGAATAAGAAGCTGGAGGAGGAGGAGGAGGAGGAGGAGGAGGAGGAGAAGGAGGAAAGGATGAGTAAGAAGAAGAAGAGGGTGATGATGTTGATGAGGAGGATGAGGAGAAGTTGGTGTTTGTGGGGGAGGATGTGGAGGAAGAGGAGGAGGAGGAGAAGAAGAAGAAGAAGAAAAAAAGAAGAAGGAGAAGAAGGAGAAGAAGAGGAAGGAGAGGAGGAGGAGGAGACGAAGAAGAAGAAGAAGAAGAAGAAGAAGAAGAAGAAGAAGAAGAAGAAGAAGAAGAAGAGAAGAAGAAGAAGAAGAAGAAGAAGAAGAGAGAAGAAGAAGAAGAAGAAGAAGAAGAAGAAGAAGAAGAAGAAGAAGAAGAAGAAGAAGAAGCGAGAAGAAGAAGAAGAAGAAGAAGAAGAAGAAGAAGAAGAAGAAGAAGAAGAAGAAGCAAGAGGAAGAAGAAGAAGAAGAAAAAGAAGAAGAAGAAAAAGCAAGAAGATGACAAATGTTTACAATATTCAGTGCGACCTTCAATCGGCCTTTCCAACTTCAAAATAACGTTGATGATTATGATGATAGTAATAATTTCCATTGAGGAAAGTCTCCGTAGTTATTTTCCATTGGGCGTAAACAACAGCTTAATTTTCCCCCACTTACACGCTAGAGTTTCTCCATAGATAAATAGTGATGTCAACTAATTTGTCAACTAAATTCAACTAAAAATGTCAACTGATTTTTGTCAACTAGTTTTTATCACCTGTCGTAAGATCACGCTTGATCAACAAAACGTTTCTTATCACCTTCTGTGAAGAAAAGTTGGCATTACTGATTGTTTTCCTATCTATGTTATTAAATTTTGTTCGTTGAAGTACAGTTCTATTTTAATGGGACATATTTTGTAAGTTTTCTTGAAGAGTTGTACTGATAAGCCGAAAGCTTGCTCTATCACGAAAAAACGTTGAAAAATATTGTTAGACTAGTTTTGCTATCACTGAAAACATGCAGTTTGAATGCTACTACTGTAGTTTTTCTGTTATCTTCCGAATAGATTATGGAATTTTTTATCTTCTATGGATCTTTAAGTGGACATGTAGTCATTAGGATGATTTAATTGGAATAATATTGAAGATATGAAGACCTGCTCGGTTAATACAATGAGAGAAATACTGGAAAAAATATTACTTATTTTCTTATTCAATAAGACCTACTCGGTTAATACAATGAGAGAAATACTAGAAAAAATATTACTTATTTTCTTATTCAATAAGACCTACTCGGTTAATACAATCAGAGAAATACTAGAAAAAATATTACTTATTTTCTTATTCAATATGACATATTCGGTTAATACAATGAGAGAAATACTAGAAAAAATAATACTTATTTTCTTATTCAATAAGACCTACTCGGTTAATACAATGAGAGAAATACTAGAAAAAATATTACTTATTTTCTTATTCAATAAGTCCTACTCGGTTAATACAATCAGAGAAATACTAGAAAAAATATTACTTATTTTCTTATTCAATAAGACCTACTCGGTTAATACAATGAGAGAAATACTGGAAAAAATATTACTTATTTTCTTATTCAATAAGACCTACTCGGTTAATACAATGAGAGAAATACTAGAAAAAATATTACTTATTTTCTTATTCAATAAGACCTACTCGGTTAATACAATCAGAGAAATACTAGAAAAAAATTACTTATTTTCTTATTCAATATGACATATTCGGTTAATACAATGAGAGAAATACTAGAAAAAATAATACTTATTTTCTTATTCAATAAGACCTACTCGGTTAATACAATGAGAGAAATACTAGAAAAAATAATACTTATTTTCTTATTCAATAAGACCTACTCGGTAATACAATGAGAGAAATACTAGAAAAAATATTACTTATTTTCTTATTCAATAGACCTACTCGGTTAATACAATCAGAGAATACTAGAAAAAAATTACTTATTTTCTTATTCATATGACATATTCGGTTAATACAATGAGAGAAATACTAGAAAAAATATTACTTATTTTCTTATTCAATAAGACCTACTCGGTTAATACAATGAGAGAAATATTAGAAAAAATATTACTTATTTTCTTATTTCTGGTGGAAGAAGAAGAAGAAAAAGAAGAAGAAAAAGAGAAGAAAAATAGAGGAAGAAGAAGAAACCAATAATCACGTGACTACGTGACCATGTGGAAAGCGAACGGGATTAGAAAACTTGAAAAGAAGTACAAAACAGCAAGCAACAGCTAGAATGTTTCGAATTCCCCATCAATTATAGAAAGGCGTGATGAACTTGGAATTTTCTGAACTGTTTAAGAAACAGTCTATTGACAGAACGGTTTCAAAAGCCAAGAATGCAAGAGAAATCAAATCGATGGATCCGTTTACTTTTGAACAGCTTTATTTGAGAATAAAAAACCTAAAATGTCAGCCTATAAGAATGAGACTGAGTATTGGGTGACATTCATTTCATACAGATATCAGTTTATCCAGAATCAGCTGTGTGATCGAAGTTTATGTTCTATGGTTGCACAAAAGCCTGTTAAATTTTAATCGTGATTAAATGCCTCAAGAACCAATCAGAGAAGCCTTCTTTCCGAAAAGGCCTTCTCTGATTAAATCATGATTAAAATTTAACAGGCTTTTGTACAATCGGGTTTTGTTTATATTATCATCTACAATAATATTATCAAAACATTTTCAATGATATCAACACATCATATACTATTAAACGAGCAATTTCTGTTTATATGTTTAGATGTTAGTATTTCACCGGATCTCGAAAACGGCTCTAACGATTCTCTCAAAATTCAGAACATAGTAGGTTTATAATATAAAGATTCGATTGCACTAGGTCTCATCCCTGGAAAAACTCTCTGAAGGACATTAAAAGTATAATTCATCATTGGATTAACAGATTTCGTTGTCTGTTGATAACAGAAGATGTTGTGCCTGTGTGGGAGATCAGCTGTGTAATCATTCAAACAGCTAACCGTATCTCGCGAGAAATATTATCTAGAAATTTCAAAAGACTATCAAAATAATCTGATTTGTTGACATGACATGGTTTATCACTCTAAGTTAGAGTATATCATAATATTCAAAGTTAATAATTATTTTACAGTTTTAAGTGATTAGTGAGTGTTATTTTGTTATTCAATTTGGTTTGTAAACAATATAAATAAGAACTTTTCTGTTTTCTGAATTCAAGAGTGTATGAAACATAACCTACTTTTTGGACCATTTATAGTGTATAAATCAAAATTCGGGGAAGAAACAGTTTTGGGCTGTGCCTGTTTGTCTTTCCCAATCATTTTGAAGAATTGTGCTCTGTTTATCAATAAATAAATAACGAGCGAAGCTCGGTGCCCCGATATTTGCTATATAATAGCTGAAACCTAACCTCCAACCAACCCAACCAACCATTGAAACACAATGAAACAGAACTTTTTA
This sequence comes from Nilaparvata lugens, assembly GCF_014356525.2. Classification (NCBI taxonomy): domain Eukaryota; kingdom Metazoa; phylum Arthropoda; class Insecta; order Hemiptera; family Delphacidae; genus Nilaparvata; species Nilaparvata lugens. The sequence continues at coordinate 63,376,960 of NC_052510.1, forward strand.
GGTTTTGTCGTGATGTATATAGATGAAGTGAAATCGAGAGGAACTGAGACTCTCCCTGAGTACTTAAAAAGAACTAGAGTACAATATGACCTGTTTTCACAAAAGCCTGATGATTTATTATCATGATTAAATTCCACGAGAACCAATCAGAGAAGGCTTTTTTGAAAGGAAGGCTTCTCTTCTCTTCTGATTGGTTCTCGTGGCAATTAATCACAGTTAAAATTTAACAGGCTTTTGTGCAACCAGACTTGAGTATTATTAAGATTATGTTTTTGAAGGGACGGATTCAAGGATCCAAAGGTTCAAAGAACCTCCACGTCAACCGAAGCTTATTGTCTGTCTATTAAGATTAAGTAGAACATTAAATTAATAATTTTTCAAGCTCTCCATCACCTAATGAACTCCATAGTTATCTTGAGACTACATTTTATGTGACATCCAAACCACCAATAATAGATGAAAACTCAACTCACCATCTCTTTACTGGAAAACTCCCCACTTTTCTGTGCAGGGCCCGAGAAACATCTCCTCAATTTTGGGACGCACCTCGTACCATTTCCCAGCTCCACATCAAAACTGAGTCTTCTTTGCAACACGACATTCTGAACACTCTGATAACAGGACGATAAATTACGCGTTCGCATTTGAATTTCGCTTGGAGTCTGCGAATAAAATTTTCTGAGTTTCCACAGCATTTTTGTGCTGATTGACTCTAAAGCGGGGTTATTTGTTTCAAAATTTGAGGTTTCCGAATTTCCCCCCTCAGATCCACGGCTTGTTCCAGGCTTTTCGGGATTATTTGGGTCGAAATTTGATTTTTTCGAATTTCCCCCCTCAGATCCACGGCTTGTTCCAGGGTTTCCAGGATTATTTTTATCGAAATTTGAGTTTTCCGAATTTCCCGCCTCTGATCTACTGTTTTTTCCAGGGTTTTCGTGGTTATTTGTGTCGAAATTTGAGTTTCCCGGATTTCCCGCTTCTGATCCAGTTCTAGGTGTGTAAAAATTTGAATTTTTGAAATTTCCCACCTCTGATCTACTTGTCCCAGGTGTGTAAAAATTTGAATTTTTCAAATTTCCCACCTCTGATCTACTCGTCCCAGGTGTGTCAAATTTTGAATTTTTCAAATTTCCCGCCTCAGATACACTGCTTGTTCCATGGTTTTCTATTGGGTTGATGGTAACACAGCTACAATAATTATTAGAATTCAAATCTTCTCTAAATCTATTTAACCTAGCTGCTAAGGAAGTATTGTTTGTATCAGATTCCAAATTACTAGTTGATAATAAGGAGTTGTTTGTATCAGTTCCCAATATACTATTCTCTGATAAATCTCTGATAGCCCTAGTTGTTGATATTGAGTTACTTGTATTACAAACACAATAATTTGTACCCAAATTTTCACTTCCTCTATTTTTCCTATTTGCTACTATACCGGTAGTATCTGAACCCAAATTACGAGCTGTTAATAGAGTGTTCTTTGTATCACGTTCCAAATTACTACTCTCAAATAAATCTCCCTCACTACTAGCTCTCACTGTTTGTTTTGAGTTACTGTTAACACAAACACAATAATTTGCACCCAAATTTCCACTTTCCCTATCAACCCTAGCTGGTACTATACCGGTAGCATCTAACCCCGAATTACTTGCCCCTGTTGAAACCCCTGGAACTCTGTTAGTTTCATAACTTGAACTAGCGGTTTCAAAATCTCTCACTGAACTAAAACTGGCTCGATTAGGCTCGTGGATGTTATCAGAATCTTTTGATAGACTTGTTGTGGTTTGTTTTATCTTCCATTTTGATTTCAGTTTTGTTGCGTAGTTCCTTGATTTATCTCAGACTCAGTTCTTTCTGGTGGTGTTGATAGGTGTCCTGGAAACAACGGTAGAATATTAGATTACAGATGGAGATTACAGAAATATTGCATTTATTCAAATGCTAATGGATTAATAATTATAATTGTACGAAAATTCAAATGAATGCTGTAAATAACCCTACTTTTAATAACCCTATTTACAGCATTTGATTTGGATTTTCGTTTAATAATGATTGTTATGAAGATTAGATTGATTAGATATTTGTTGAAATTTACTTGTATGTTGCTTACAAGGTGTTGTAACTAGGCTGTAAATTTGGATGTTATTTTGATCACAATGTAAGATGAAAATTCGTTATTTTCTGATATATTTTATGAGCGGTTTAACTAGGTATCCTATACTATTAAACGAGCAACTTCTGTTTATATGTTTAGATGTTTGGATGTTTAGATGTTTATATGTTTGTATTTTTGTATCATATTACTAAGACAGATTGTTGATATCCTATACTATTAAAGGAGCAACTTCTGTTTATATATTATGTTCAGATGTTTAGATGTTTGTATTTCACTGGGATCTCGAAAACGGCTCTAACGATTCTCACGAAATGCAGAACATAGTAGGTTTATAATATAAAGATTCGATTGCACTAGGTCTCATCCCTGGGAAAACTCGCTGAAGGACATTAAAAGGATAATTATTATTCATCCTTGGAAAAACAGATGATGATAATAATTATTTCGTCGTCTGTTGGTGATGGAAGTGAGTGAGCGAGTTCATGTGTGTGGGACTGTGTCAAAATTATGACTCAGCTGTTGAACTGGACTATAATACTACCCGTTCAAAAATATCGAACATCTTGAAAATGTATCTCTCCATCAACGTTAGTAGACAGTTGACTATAATACTACCCGTTCAAAAACATCGATCATCTTGAAAATGTATCTTTCCAGCAACCTTGTAGACAGTTGCAGCCTTACCTGATAACAGCGGTTGCAAAAAAGCCGAGTAATTTTCAATCCTGATTTAATTCCAGTAGATCCATCTTTTTGAAATGGTCTTCTCTGATTTGGTTCACGTGAACTTAATTGGTTCACAATTTGGTTCACGGATGCAACTTAATCAGGATTGAAATTTAACCGGCTTTTGTGCAACTGGGCCTTTGGGAGGGAATTTTTTGCATTCTTCTGGGAATTAATCTCAATTTGCTGTGATTAGATAGAAAATTTCTGTATCAATGTTATTATAATTTCTTCTTTCGTAATAAATTTTTTATGCTCTTGTACCCCAGAGCGAATCTCGGTCCCCGATATTCTCATCTTAACGGAGATTGGTTGTAGATTTGAAAGTTTAAGAAAAAATTGAAATAAGGTACTGTAATTTCCTTAAAACAATGGTAGAGGATTAGATTGATATATTTTTTTTGCAATTTGCTATCACTATTGTAAGTCGAATAATTCGTATTTCTGATGCTTTATGAGTGGCTTCAGTATCTCATCTTAATGGAGATTAATTTTAGATTGAAAGATCACAAAATTGAAATTATAATATTATGTCTTCAAAATACCGATAATATGATTAGATTGAAAGTATTTTGGATGCAAATCTAGCAATTCACTATCACAGACACAATTGTAAGTCAAGTCACAGGGAAAAGTATACTACCATACCCACATCTCTAATAATATGAGGGTATATATATGGGATATGAGGGCATATGATACATAAGGGCAATACGTTATGAGGGCAATAATGGGATGTAGTTTCTGGTGCCTCACATATGTATATTTTCAAATAAATAAAAATAGCATAATCTAAAAATAGTCAAATCTAATTTGTGGTCAAATAATTCATATTTTTGACATGAGTGGTTCTACAGTAAGGTCTACATCATGATATTTGATTAACATTGATGCTGCTATCCTTGTCTATCATCAACAAAGCAGAAAGTGCAATCCTTTTCTAGCTCCCGAGCGTTGCCAGATCGTGCTTTAACAATGTTGAAATGGTTAACGAATTTAATCTCAATTATGTAAATTTATTACTCAAGCATTGAAAGATATATTTTCTTGACGAATAAAATTATTATTCATTTTAAACAAGAATAAACAGTTCAAACATCGGACTATATAGGTATCAGGAGGAATCCTTCATAAAAGGCAGTGGAAAGGCAGATAATCGGCATAGTTCTTCTGTGATCTTTCTCTATAACGTAGACCTCACTATACACGGTGTATGTTATTTAGATATGACTATACGGAAATATAAATCTCATTAAGATAAGATGGTCATAATCCGTATATGTATAAACAAATAAATAAAAGAAGTTTTCAATTGAAAATACAAGAAAGAATTAATGAGAATGTACTCAAAGTACTGAGAAGTACTTGTACAAATGAAACATTACTCACGTTGTAAAAAAAAAACTATACTATCATTACAACGAACATAATATATGAATGAATCATTCATAAACAAATTTACAATAGTATTAACAGTATAGTAATTAGTGTAATCCTATTCAAAGTATATAAATACTTGAGTTTTGTATCTAAAATAGATCCGACGGTTAAAGCAAATACGACAAAAACTTCATTCAATGAATTTTGATCGTAGGCGTTCTTTTTTTGAATATTGTTGATAAGAGATAACAATGATACGCCCTATAATAGCCTTGAAGTTGTGTCAACGCCCCCAGATAAGGATTTTTGGCCTAATTTCGATAAGTTTTTTTACCATAAATTACAGTGTCTGTGGTTATTATAAATAGTCTCTTCTTGGGTGAATAAATAGGACTAAATAAGTATCTTTTTGAGTAAAAAATGAGAGAGACCCTTCTTGAGAAAGGAAATAAATAAATGAGTATCTTCTTGAATAAAATGGATAGATAAGTAGATAAGAGATTTCTCTCTATAGAATTTTTTCTACTTTTGTTTTTGATGAAGTCTTTGTATTTCTGTGTTTCCATTTTTCAAATAGTATATTCTTCAATTATTCTTTATCATTTATCATCCTTTTAGGCCTGGTTGCACAAAAGACGGTTAAATTTTAACCGTGATTAATTTCACGTGAACCAATTAGAGAAGGCCTTTCTGATAAGACGGCTTCTCTGATTGGTTCTCGTAAAATTAATCACGGTTAAAATTTAACCGGCTTTTGTGCAACCGGCACTTAGTTTTGTTAGTTACCAAGTTTCTCTTCATTGGTTATTGTCGAAACGTTTTTATGACCATATTTGGAATACTTGGGCGTGCCCTGTCTCGGCCAATGGCAGTAGAGCTTAGCTTCTATTGGTCGACAGCTGATGGCCAATCGTAGAGCTTCACCCACACTATATATTCTGCTACTCAATGTTTAAGCTTTCACCTTTCAGTTTACTAGAGATTGATAAATGATGTGAGGGGTGAAAACCGAATCTAGTATCTCGAATTGTTTTAATAAACCAGTGGCTTTGACAAAATCATGCCTTTTTCATTATTGCATTCTATTCTATCAACTATTCTACACAAATACAATCGTAGATGGTTATAAATTATGATATCCCAGCTTTGAAGAGTTTAACCTCGAACGATGTTCAAACCCAAGATTTGAACATTGGTGAGAAGACCGAATCTAGTACCTCGAATTGTTTCAATAACTTTTTGTGTAGTTGAGAAGTTGATATTGTGGTAATTATTCATATTAAAATAGACATACTAAGAAATTGCCAAAAACCTCAGATTTATTGAAAGTTAGAAAGACCGGTTTCGGTTGTTACACCATTGTCAATCTCTGATAAACTCTTGAGGTGCGTACAGATATACGCGCCGCGAACATTGGCAATTCACTTTTAATCAGCTGATTATATAGCTGTATTTTTACAGAAACGGTAAGATGCAGATATAAAAAGCTTGGCATCAGCTGATTGAAAGTGAATTGCTCATGTTCGCGGCGCGTAAATCTGTACACACCTTTAGAGATTGACAATGTAATAACCGAAACCGGTCTTTCTAACTTTCAATAAATCTGTGGTTTTTGACAATTTCTTAGTCTGTTTTAATAAAGCAGTGGCTTTGACAAACTCAAGTCGTCTTCATTTAATTGTATTCTATTTTATTCCATACAAACACAATCGTACATAATTGTAAATTATAATATTCAAGCTTTGAAGAGTTCAAACACAAACGATATTCAAACCCAAGACTCGATATTCGTAATAAGGAAGCCAAAACATAACTATAGTGAGGTCCACGTTATAATGGCAATGGTATTGCTATCCTTGTCTATCATTCAACAAAGCGGATAGCGCTATCTCTTTCTCGAATCGCTCTGTTGCCAGATCGTCTTTTAACAATGTAGAATTAATAATTAATTAACAAAATATTCCATCTCAATTATAAAAATTCATTATGAAGTTATTGAAGAATATAATTTATTTCTTGATAAAATATAATTGATTATTTTAAACGAGAATGAACAGTTAATATTACATCAATAAACCTGTATCACTTTTTGTGTAGTTGAGAAGTTGACATTGTGGTAATTATTAATATTGAATGAAAAAGACTGAGAATCAGTGGTTTTTTGATAATTTCTCAGTCTTTTTCATTCAAAACCTGTATCAGGTACCGTCTATAGAAGGCATTGACAAGACAGAGGTTTGGCAACGTTGTTCTCCTATCTTTCTCCACTGCCATTATAACGTGGACCTCACTATAGTCTCCTGGAGCGATTTCTTTAGGGAGATTATCTTTGAACTTCTAGCATTTCTTATGAATAACATCTATATGCTTCCTATTCGACCAATGTAATTCTGACAGCTAAAAATGAATCTCTCTGTACAGAAAAGGATATACTGAAGACATCAGTCCAAAACATGTGCGCTACAATGTCTGCTTTTGTTTTTTCAACAGAAACGCTTTTTTATTCAAATTCTGACAAGTCGAATTCTATTTTGGCCGTTGAGGAATATCCTGCTATAATTCTCTAAAGTGAGGTCCACGTTATAATGTCAGTGGAAAAAGATAGGAGAGAAGTGTTGCCGTTTCTCTGCCTTGCCACTGATGACTTTCATAGAATATAGTTGATACCAGCATAGTCTATTTTCTAGTCTATTTAGGCCGTTGAAAAATATTCTGCTGTAGTTCTCTAAAGTGAGGTCCTAGTTATAATGTCAGTGGAAAAAGATAGGAGAGCAATGTTGCCGAATATCTGCCTTGCCACTGATGTCTTCAATAGAATATAGTTGATACCAGCATAGTCTATTTTCTAGTCTATTTAGGCCGTTGAAAAATATTCTGCTGTAGTTATCTAAAGTGAGGTCCTAGTTATAATGTCAGTGGAAAAAGATAGGAGAGCAATGTTGCCGAATATCTGCCTTGCCACTGATGTCTTCAATAGAATATAGTTGATACCAGTCTATTTTCTAGTCTATTTTGGCCGTTGAAAAATATTATGCTGAAGTTCTCTAAAGTGAGGTCCACGTTATAATGGCAGTGGAAAAAGATAGGGGAACAGCGTTGCCGATTCTCTGCCTTGCCACTGATGCCTTTAATAGAATATAGTTGATACAAGTATATTTTCTAGTCTATTTAGACCGTTGAAAAATATTCTGCTGTAGTTCTCTGAAGTGAGGTACACTTTATAATGTCAGTGGAAAAAGATAGGAGAGCAGTGTTGCCGATTCTCTGCCTTGCCACTGATGCCTTTCATAGAATATAATCGATACCAGTATATTTTCTAGTCTATTTTGGCCGTTGAAAAATATTATGTTGTAGTTCTCTAAAGTGAGGTTACGTTATAATGTCAGTGGAAGGAGATAGTACAACAGCGTTGCCGATTCTCTGCATTGCCACTGATGCTTTCCATGGAAAATAGTTGATACCGGTATATCTGATGTAGTATTAACTGTTTATTCTTGTTACAAATAATCAATTAATTATATTTTATTCGCCAAGGGAATAAACTTTTCAAAGATCAAACAATAAATTTACATAATTGGAATTAAATAGTTTGTCAATAATTAATATTGTATTTCTACATAGTTGAAATACGATCTGGCTATGTTGCTGAGCTAGAAAAGGATAGCGCTATCTGCTTTGTCGAATTATGGACAAGTATAGCAAAACCAATGTTAATCGAATACTGCCACTATAACGTGGACCTTACTATAGAGAGACTAAAGGTGTGTACAGATATACGCGCCGCGAACAAGAGCAATTCACTTTTAATCAGCTGATGCCAAGCTTTTTATATCTGTATCTTACTGTTTCTGTAATAATACATATATAGTCAGCTGATTAAAAGTGAATTGCTCATGTTCGCGGCGCGTAGGCTATATTATCTTTACGCACCTTTATATATCAAACTGGCAGCACTCTTTATACAGTACATCAATATAATAACATCGCATTCAATCAGAACTGACAATTTACAATAAATCTCAGTCAGTCACGTTTGTGCCGTCTTGGAAAAGTTGATATCAAGCTTGATCAAAATATGAGTCTCTTCTCTTTTGCATAATTTATGGATTTATGCCGAAAGGTTACAAACGGTGTGACGGTGGTTTTGAACGTTGAAATTGAGTGTCTTTCAAGAACTACGTTGTAGGAAATATCAAACAAATTTGTATTTTTCGTCAAATCCGTTTTGTTTGATGTGGACTTGATGATTGATGATCATGAATGTGATTAAAGATGATTATATTCAAAAAAATCTGGTGTGGCGCACTCACACAACTTTCCTCGCCGTTATGTGAATTGATCACCTGACGCTAGTGTTCACGCGCCTCAAGTCTACTTACTATTCGAATATCTGAACCAGCTGGTGACAGGACAATAACGCTGGAGACACACGTGGTCTGCTATCTCTTCATAGTGAATGATTTGATAGAATCAACACTTGCCAACAGTTTGCAATTGAATAATCACATTTTCTCGAATTTCGAGCTTATTTTCAATTTTAGGTGGAAATGTTACTGAACATTAATTGTAGAGATTTTCATGCTCAATCTTTTCCACTTGAATTTTTTGTTTAAATTGTATCTGATGGGGCGGAGCTCCTGGAATTTTTTACAGATATGAGACTTGTGACAGTTGATAGAGCTTATCGATGACTATTCTAGGTATAAATTTGATTAAAATCGTTGGAGCCGTTTTCGAGAAAATCGCAAAAAACCCTGTTTTTGACAACATTTTTGAAATTTTAGCCGCCATCTTGAATCGCATTTGATCAAAATTGTTCGTGTCGCATCCTTATATTGTAAGGACCTCAAGTTCCAAATTTTAAGTCATTCCGTTAATTGGGAGATGAGATATCGTGTACACAGACGCACATACACTCATACACACACACACACACACATACAGACCAATACCCAAAAACCACTTTTTTGGACTCAGGGGACCTTGAAACGTATAGAAATGTAGAAATTGGGGTACCTTAATTTTTTTGGAAAGCAATACTTTCCTTACCTATTGTAATAGGGCAAGGAAAGTAAAAAGGTAATCTTAAAGCTACGTCTTCACACCAAAGTTGTCAACAAAATGTTGTTTACAAAATAGTTTCCTACAAAAGAGGTTTTCGACAACTTTGTAGAACATAAGTTGCTATTTTCATGATGTAATGTTTGATGTAGGATTGATATTTGATGTTTGATGACGTATGGTTGAAGATGATTACATAGTTGGTATCATCCACCAATCGCATCCTGATTTTACTAAGAATGAAAAAGAAGCTGAATAACAATATCCAGCAATGATGGATACGAGATCCTTCAAGTTTATTGGCTACTAAACTTAATGCATTAAAACAGTGTTTGATTGGCGATGGTATTGCTATCCTTGTCTAACATTCAACCACGCGAAAAGCGCTATCTCTTTCTCGCTTTGCTCTGTTGCCAGATCGCCTTTCAACAATGTAGAATTAAAAGTTAATTAACAAAATATATCATCTCAATTTTAAAAATTCATTATTAAGTTATTGAAGAATATAATTCTTGCTTGAAAATAATATAATTGATTATTTTAAACGAGATTGTCACGTTACATTTTTATGTAGGATATGAGAGCTGAAGTGAGAGAAACTCATTTCGTCAACCAGAAGAGAATAATTATTGTGATAGCCAGTAATGCTGGATACAAGAACGAAGGAAAAAGCTATACAAATTTTCCAAGAGCGCAAAGGGTTATTTTCTACAGTAAGCTTTATGTCCTTTCCATCTCCTCTCAGCATAGAAGAGGCGAAACTTCGAAACTCATGAATTCAGGAGAGATCTTTCCAAGCCACCTGTTGCTTTGGGTGTCCACCCACCTTTTATTATACCTTGGCGCCAGTTTTAAACCGACGATGGACCACTTTCAGAGAAAAACATCTGCCGATCGTTTGATTATTCACCGAAAAAAAGTTGTATCGTGCAATCTGCCACCTGTCCCTCAAAAATATAGTATCGTAGGAGCCGTTTAGATATATCTCATGTGATACATGACTAGTACACATACTTATAAAGAATACGTATACAGATATATTACAAGTAATATAAACTCACACTGGTTTTGCGTACAAGTTTAAGACAGGTGTTTGATAGGTGAAGTGAAATCATCTTCAAAAGATTTGAATAGACTTGTGCAGATGGCTTGTGAATAGCAATGTCAGTGTATATGTTGTTGTATTGAATAATACTCCTATCATATTAAGCGAGCAATTTCTGTATTTATATATCTGGTTTTTTTTATATCTGGTTATTTATGTTTAACGGATCTCGAAAATGGCTCTAACGATTTTCACGAAATTTGGAACATAGTAGGTTTATGATATAAAGATTCTATTGCACTAGGTCTCATCCTTGAGAAAACTCGCTGAACGACATTAAAAGGATAATTCATCCTTGGCTGAAACAGCTGTGGATAGTAAAAAAGGGAGTGAGCGAGTGAGTACGTGAAAAATCAAAATATCGCATCCCCGAAATTCATAAGATGACACTTTTATTTTTAAGGGCCACTCCCGTGTTTCGGATGGACACGTTAATCCATCGGTCCCCGGCTGCCTAAAAGCAGTCGTTAGGTCATGTCAGAGGATGTGAAATTGATCATTTGCGACCTGAAAACTCAGGTTAGGTTGGCACCAAGTTGAAGATTGAAATGCATTTATCGCGGAAAAATTGATTGGGCAATGCTACTTCAATCAGAGCTATTCCTGGGAATATTATATTACTAGCCGTCAGGCTCGCTTCGCTCGCCATATCCGTTTAGTCTGGACCCCCGACTGGATCGTCCTAACATATGATAAAAATGCTCAAATGAAAAATGCAGGCTCGCCTCGCTTCGCTCGCCTGCTGATCTCATTCTTGGATGACCCAGTCGGTGGTCCAGGGGGCGGAGCCCCCTGGCTAGACGGATATGGCGAGCGAAGCGAGCCAGACGGCTAGTTATTATATAAGATGACATATAGCCAGCTGTGAAATATAAATACGATCATTTTAGAGAATTGTGTTCTGTTTATCAATAAATAAAAAAAGATTCTTCCTTTGCAGGTGCTAATTTTTCCAAAAAAAATGTAATTTATATTTTGTTTTTTGAACTGTGTGGAAAATAAATTTGATTTGATTTGATTAAAATAGACTCATACTAGTAAAAAACTGTCAAGTTAATAGTACTGTGTAGTAGTGTAGTTACAAAAATAAAAGGGTGCATAATTAATTTGATCGAAATTCCAGGTGAAGGTTTTCAAAAGCCTTTGGATAATAATGGATCAATGAATATCGTAACTTATTGATATAATTTATGACGTTATCGTAATTTGACAAATCCTTGATGTCCAGTTTCATCAAGCTCAGTCAAGAGATTTGAACATTGTCTTATCAGGTACGGTTTACAACGATAACATTCTGCACTGGAACATAATTGACCGAGCGAAGTGAGGTCTAAGATTCAAGTCGACGATTTGTCATTTCTCTTATTGTTTAAATGTTTGAATGTTTAAATGTTTCTATGTTGCGCATTTATGGCGAAACACGGTAATAGATTTTCATGAAATTTGACAGGTATGTTCCTTTTTTAATTGCGCGTCGACGTATATACAAGGTTTTTGGAAATTTTGCATTTCAAGGATAATATAAAAGGAAAAAGGAGCCTCCTTCATACGCCAATATTGGAGTAAAAATCGGACTATAGAATTATTCATCTTAAATCAGCTGACAAGTGATTACACAGATGTGTGGAGAAGCCAGTCTATTGCTGTATTTCCATAAGGTCTATAGTTTCAATCACGTACTTGTATTAGATTAGAATACGGCGTGAGGTCTACTGTTCACAGAGCTACTAGTATAATGATGATTTCTATAGCAATAGGGATGGTTATACAGTATTCCAGTACGTGTACTTTTAAAGCATACCCGGCTCAGTTAAAAATGATCAAATTTAGGCTCACCTAGGTCGAGAAGAGACTCGCCTCTTACTAGTCGAGAGCATATGTTTTCAAATAGTGACGTCGCGGAGACTAGAATCGACTGGTCCGATTGTCACCATTTGGAAACACATGCTCTCCACTAGAGTCGAGTCTCTTATCGACCTGAGTCGCGTGAGTGTGAGTTGAGCCTAGTGATACATTATACATGATACATTTTTGTATATCGAGGGATCATTATTTCATGGTTTGTGGATCACGCAGTCAATTGGATTGTACCAATTTGATATTGTTAACTCAACTGTACAGATGATTCTGTATTATTGTTGAATGAAATGAATATTCTATTCTATTTGTTAATAAAGCGGTTTTATTTGTAGAATCTATGTTGATATTTTGGAGCTTTGTAATGTACGTAAACAAGGTGATTTTTTTTTTTAAGATCCGATTCTAAATTTATGAAAATCTTACCTTTTTGACTTTAAGCACTCCAGGTAAACTACTTAAATCAGATTTGATCCAGACTCTAATGTTAATTGATATCCGATGAAGTTTGCAAAAATTGGAACTAGACTATAATGATAATTAATATCCGAGGAAGTTTACAAAATTTGGAACTTAGACCCAAAGTGTAATTGAAACTTAGATCACTTGTATCACTTACATGTTCAGAAAATTTATAACAATAGGAAATTTCATGTGAAAATTAGAGTTCCTAAAGTAAATTAGAACTGATATCACTCGAGAAAATAAAACTCTACGAAAAATCCGAGATGATATCTCTCGTGGAAGTAAACACTGGGAAAATTTTAGTGAAAACAAGTTACGCAATCAAAACTTAACGAATTTCGAGAACTTTAAACTTTGATCACCAATTCATCGAAGAAGTTGGCATTTAGATTCGAAATACTTGTGGAATTCAGTGAAATATCCCCGGAGAAAAACAAGTTACACATAAATCAAAATTCACTTCACGACAACTCTTGAATCTTGACAAACACAAGTGGAAAATCTTGTTGATTAACTATACTGCGTTGCAGTCGCACTAAAACTGCATTTAAGAGCCTTGGAAAAATCGATGCAGTTTTCCCACGCGCCGGCCCACCTCGAATAATTGCATACTGCAATAGAATGCACTCAAATTGCATACTGCAACCGATGATGCAACAGGAAAGGACGGACATTGCAAGGACGTTGCTTGCATTTTATAAGTGAGTATGTCATTAAGTGGAGAAGAAGACTGTTTGAGAGGCATGTGTGAATTGATCATTGACATACTGACACAGTCAATTTAAGTTGTCACGAATGTCTTGATAGACGGAATTGAAAAGAAATTTTAGATACTGTTTTTGGTGAGATATAGTGATATTCATCCATAAACTTTTTTAAAAATTGTGATATTTTTAGGCAATATTCTAGTGTTTTATTACTAGAGAATTCAATCAATATCATCATGTCTACAGATAATAGTTTTGCAGAGAAATGGATGGACATAAGAGAAACATTAATAGATGGAGGAGCAGTATCAAAATATAGAAGATGAAGTATGCAGTATGTTTTTTTCACTTTGAAGTTATAGAAATACGATAGTAATAAAATAGAAGAGATGGAATTAGAAAAGAGTAATAAGAAAAATATGTTTAGAGCAATTGAACAGGTAAAATTAGATATATAGCTAGATAAAAGTCGTTATTTCTACACTTAAAAACATTAAAAATGAGGAGAGAGGAATAAGAATGAATGCGACAGGAAAATAAGGTAAAGGAAAATATGTTTAGATCAATTGAACAGGTAGAATGAAACGAGAGAAATAAGAATGAAGGTGACAGGAAAATAAGGTAGAAGGAAATAGAGTTTATAAACAGAATAGGGAAGTAGCCTATGATAAATTTAACACTATGATTTCGTGAAATATGAATTATGAAACTGTTTTAAATATTTACAAGTAGGACTTCCCAGAATCATAAATTTAAACGAACCAGTACTCCATTCATTTTCTTTCAAATTTCAAGTAAGATAAGAGTAATATTTCATCACACTCATTAATATTAATAGTGAGTTTATCACTTGAAAAATGTTGTGGAACTGAAAAGAGATTTTTGAAAGTAACTACTTCAGAAAATTATTTTACTTGGAAGTAAGTTTCTCTTTTTTCAAATTACTCACTTTCCCAAGAAGTTGCCTGAACTTGATTATATCCAAGAGATATTTCAACTGATTATTCTCCGAGAGATTTAATCATTCACTCATGTAGCAATTATAACACATAGCATGGATCGGTCGCTCAAAAGCCTGTTATATTTTAATCAAGATTAAATGACACGAGAACCATCAGAGACAGTGCGCTGTTTTGAGAAGAAGACTTCTCTGATTGCGTGATATTTTTAGTCATGGTTGAAATTAAAGACTTTTGTGCAACTGGGTCATTTTATAATGAGAAGTATACTATGTATTCATCTATAATAAAGGAAATAATTGGCTTATACACGTTCGGGATAGAGAATTTACGAATGACGCATCATCTCGTCTCAACTACTGGATCGATTAACTTGAATTTTGCATATAGATTCTTAATTTACCGAGGATGCTTATAGGCCTGTTATTTTAAATTCTTCAAGTTTTCAGTTTGTCAATTGGACCCTTGCGGAGCACGGGTTACCTGCTAGTATGTAATAATATAAAAGACGTCAAGGTAATATTCTTATCACATGATAATATGAGAATATTATCTAACATACCTTTTTTTCAACGAACCCTAGGAATTAAGAGCAATAATGTTCCCGTTTGGAAAAAGGGCTGAAACAGGCACTTCGTTCTTTTACTTTCCTTGCCCTATTACCATAGGTAAGGAAAGTATTGCTTTCCGAAAAAAATTAAGGTACCCCAATTTCTAAATTTCTATACGTTTCAAGGTCCCCTGAGTCCAAAAAACTGGTTTTTGGGTATTGGTCTGTGTGTGTGTGTGTGTGTGTGTGTGTGTGTGTGTGTGTGTGTGTACACGATATCTCATCTCCCAATTAATGGAATGATTTGAAATTTGGAACTTAAGGTCCTTTCACTATAAGGATCCGACACGAACAATTTCGATCAAATGCAATTCAAGATGGCGGCTAAAATGGCGAAAATGTTGTCAAAAACAGGGTTTTTCGTGATTTTCTCGGAAACGGCTCTAACGATTTTGATCAAATTCATACCTAGAATAGTCATCGATAAGCTCTAACAACTGCCACAAGTCCCATATCTGTAAAAATTTCAGGAGCTCTGCCCCAGCAATGCAGATAGATTCCCAATTATCAGGCTTCAGATACAATTGAAACAAAAAAAAATCAAGTGGAGTAGATTGAGCATGAAAATCTCTACAATTGATGTTCAGTAACTTCACCTAAAATTTAAAATAGGCTTTAAATTCGAGAAAATGTGATTATTCAATTATTGCAAATTATTGTTGATTCTATTAAATCACTATGA